>NC_088859.1:40673421-40683421 GCF_963853765.1 Magallana gigas
GAGGTTTGGCAAATATACATGATTAAGTTAAAAAAGCGTGCCTTAAATTTCAGAATTTAAGCCGAACAGTCACACATTGTTATATTACAGCATATATATAAAATCTCGTATAAAAAATCTCATCCTGTTGCCGGTAGCTCATCAGGCTTTAGCTTCACAAACTTGCCCTTTCATTTCTGTAATGTTTCACCTAGTTCTGATCTGTGAGACTGCTTTACAAATTAAGCTTTATCTTATTTGATTCACCGAGGGTTACTTTCTCAGAATGATCTAATTACAAGGTATTTACAGGTTCTTGAGTATGGTGAAGGTGTTCTTTTTTATTTTTTGGCAAGTCAGGGTCTTTAAGTATGATCTTTTTCAACTGTAGGTCCAAGGGAAAGTGATGGGTTTTCTGTTCTAAAGAAAAGAAAAGGTATTCTGATAAATGTGATACTGTTATGAGTTGATCCTTTTTTTTACTGCGTCAGGATTTAGTACTTTTAGATTGATGTGTGAATAAAATACACATGCTATCGAACTATTCATTTTCTACTTGTTGGTCAGGTCTAAAATAAAAGCTGTTTTTGTATAGCAGTAGTCAAGATTCAGAATCTGATACCAGTCTAGTTTTTATGTGTGATTTGTAAGTAGGTTAGATAAAACTATATAACTTAATAAATATTCCAAGTTTGATATATTTGAAGTTTTGCAAGACGGCATATGTTGTCACTGTGTTTTGACACAGGGGAATCTAATCATGTAGAACTGTAGATAGGGTCACAAGGAAAACGGCAAAGAGAGTAAAGAAGGCGATGCTACGGTCATGATACACAGCTGTTTGATGTAGATGTGTATCTCCGAATTTCTGTGACACTGTTATTCTTATCTGAAGAATGCCATGTCAAATAACCATCAGAAACCTCCAAGATGAGGATTGTTTTCCACAGTGGATGGCCTATGGTTGAAGAGGAGTTCTATAATAGGGATGGAAAATGTTTTTAGACAGCCAGAGTATAATATTATATATGGTGACTTGCTTTAAAATGGTTTCATGTACTGGTACTGTTTTGAGATAAAGATAGTGTGTGAAATATTTAGAATGTAAAAAACGTACTTTTATTTGCTTGAAAGATTCATGGAATACATCTTATACCTAGAAGAATTCATAAATGGCCTGTGATATATTTTATTCTATGGAGAAAAGAATCAAATGAATAAAGAATATTTTTTACATAAGATCTATAGCTGGGGCGTTTATTTTTAGGACCTTTGAAAAAAATTAAAAGTGATTTGATAACTAGTAGGCATTGGGGCTTCTATTTACACCTATATTCTTTACACAACATTGTATAAGTAACAAAGAACTGTTAGCTATATGGAGGATATTTACCCAAATATGGACAGAAATAGTATCTTTGGATTCAGAACTGCATATCATTATGATTTTAATAATAAGAGGATAATACAAATAAATGTTTTAAAATAAGCTAGACCCTTTTTTTACCATCCAAGATTTAAATAGACTCTATCGTGTCTGCTCATAAAGTGTAAACTCCTTGGGAGAAAATTACTCTTACTAATGTTGGTGAATTGCAAAACATCATTTGTGGCGTTTAATTTTTCAAAAAGATGCAATTTGCATGTACATTAATTGTTTTCTGTACATGATATAGTGCTAAAGGTAGGACTGAATGCCTAGGCGCTTTGTGAAGGTGTAAAGTAATTAAGGCTGGTTGTCATCTTCTGGTACCAGGAAATACAGGCAGTGGCCCCACTGTACTAGTGTGCAATTATAATCACTTCTTTCGTGTTTTGAAACACAGAGGTCTTGGACAAATAAAAGAGAAACAAAACAAAATTAGTGTATGTACTGTTATTTCTATAAAAAAAATTTGATAAATAAAAAAACAACAGTATATATTTTGGTGTAAACCAAAACTATGTCATATTTTGTTTATCTATAAAGCTGGTGGTCAATTTTAAGGAGGTAGTTTTATATGTATGTAGAGCATTTTACCTTGCCTGAATCAAATTAGGACATGATATAGTAGGAATGAATGAAACACATGAGTGAACACAACATGTGCTGAAACTAACAGGGCTGTTATCCAGTTGTCCAAATTAAAAATATTATTACTGTACATAAAACTATTTAATATATTGAAAAGTTGGATGCGAAGAAAAACTTTATTTTAAAAATTAAAAATCTAGATCAACAGTTGTTGCAGCCGTGTTTGATCTGTGGTCAATGGTACATTTGATTCATTGTTAGTCTTTGATCATCCCTGAAGCCTGCTACAGAGACTGCATGATAGTGAAGCGTCTGGTAGAATCCGTGCTAATAGGTGCAAATGTCGCCGTCACAAGATGTTATTAAAATAGGAATCTCGTCAATGCAGAACTAAAAAAGCAGAAATAATAATAATTGAAATAGTGTAAAACTATTTTACCAGCAAATATTTTAAAGATAATTTTTCAAAATTTGACAAAATCTTAAGTAATTAATGTAAAGCATTTGACACTTCATTCATTATAATGATTTTAATATGAATTATTTATTTGAATGAAAATTCTTTAGAATCAATGAGATTCTGATTTTATTTTTCATGCAAAAATATTTCGTTAAACATTTTGATTTTTCATTGGTACACATATGTAAGAAAATTATTTTTTAACGTTGCTTGAATTCCAGAGACCAGTTTGTTAAGAATTATTGATAGAGGATTAAGAACTAAATTTTCTAAAAAGGCTTCCAAAATGTTTGAACCACTAGGCATCTGAATTGATATTTAAATTGAGATTACAAGACAGAACATTGTGGATACAGAGCTATGCCAAAGCTCTGATGTCTTTTATCTTCCGCTAGCCCAAGCTGATCAAAAGGTTTCGTCATTGTCTTTTGGAGAAAATTTGCTTTGTCCTCTTTCATGAGCAATTGTTAATATGGAAGGAATGCTGTGAGAAAAAAGGGAGAAAAAAGAAAATTCTATGAAGTTGGTTAATGAATGTACAGTAGTGGTACCTATGAGATCTGTCTGTATAGCAGAGAACTCAGAAAATTTCTTCTAGTGGTGTTTGGTAATTAAGCTAACAAGACAGGTACTCCACTATTTTTCAACAAGAGAAACTTGCCAAATCATTTTAATAATATAGGTTGATTATGTAGGAAAACAATTTTCAATTGAAATTTTGTTGGGCCAGAAATGGTCAACAACAGAATTGTAATAGAATGGGATCAATGTTATTAATTGCATCCGTAAACGAACGATCATAAATCATCAATATTGTGAAATCTGTCTTGTTAATCCATACATATTTCTGTGGATCTTAACATAGTCCAGAGTGGAAAAGAGTGGATACAGATGTGATTTCAATATTGATAAAAACCTAGTTTCACTCCCCAACACTACAAGCAATGTCTGATTTTGACATATGGCAATTTATCTTTGATGTGAGTCACACAATATAATATTAAATTATTGTTTCCAACAAAGAAGTCTGTATTTCATACTTGGCTTGCAATGTGTTAAAAGCTGCAGCAGTAAAACGGACTCCTTATATTACAAATCAACTTATTATCATTTCCTTGCAGTAATTTTAGTGTGCATCTAGTAAGACAATATTTTTCCCTCTTTGATTATTTCAGTATGTTTTTTAAAAACATTTAATTCTGACTAAATTCTCCACTTATACTAATTATATCTTTATGCATGGATCAAGACCATTTATAACGAATGAATCAGAAGAAAAGAGAAATGAAGATATCAGAAAGGGAAAACTCGCTGGTTGAAAGGACCCATATACATGACATTGTATACAAAACTTTAAACATTTTTGAAGTTGGTATAGTCATATTTAAAATTCTGAATCCCCGCATGATGCTTGGAAGATTTGATTATTGCCATGCTTTGTATAAAATATCAACAAATAAAATTTTATTGAACAATTATCTACAGCTGTATGTAAGTTGTGTAGAAAATAATAAAGAAAATAATCATATAATACAGTAAATGTTTACAATGATGTATTGTGCATCTTCATCATGTGGGGTAAAAATTGAATTGTAAGGAAAGTGATTATTAATGCTATTTGATATTTGTCGTACATGCAAGTTCTTTTTTGGAAACACCAGACAACCAAATATAATCTTATTATTTACATATTTTGCCGTAAAAATATTTATATATAAACAGTAATTCAATCAGAATAGTGAGGATACCATGGACATATCTGACCAAAATGAATTTAATTTGCCCCTTTCCTTTTGACTTGTGGATGATGCAGCTGTCACATGTAAATATTGGGTCCTTGTCAATTTTACTAAAATATTACAATAAGCTATTTAGTTGGTTACTTTAGAATTAAGTTGGGTGAACTTAATCATTGATTGTTCTTTTTCAAAAATGAAAGTATTAAGGGGGAATAATTTGAAAGGGATGCCCAAATATAGCATCTGGGATTTTCCACTAGAGTATTGCATCATCATATGAATTACCTGAATTAGAACATGCACAGTCTAGGTTACTGAGAAGATTCATGGAATGTTATAGAAGTTTCCAAGAGAAAACCATGGATTTAAGCATGGGTATATATTGCATAAAGCTTCCAAGAGTTTCTCATGAAGACAGATGTAGAAATTCTGTATTTCTTGTTTGCAGAAAAAGTAATTTTTAACAGCTTTCTTTTGATATATTTGATCTATCTGAGATGAATAGAAATTTGCCAGTGACCACTTAATGCTTAGCGCTTTGAAGTCTGGGAATACATTTTGGTAACTTGAGAGGCAATTTGTATGCCTTAGTGAGAAAAAACAAGCTTGTTTACAGAATGAAAATTTGTGCTAATTTACATGGAGTCTAAAAATCATGAATAAGTAGTGTGATAAAATACGTATCGAGTTATTGTTTGGACAAGGCTAAAGTTGTTGACCCTTCTTTCATGTTGTTCTTTTCAAGTTTGATTCAACTCCGATAGGAGCATCTGGACCATCCCCAATGTCCCTATAGTTCACATTTCTCTGTTCCCCTAGTAACCCAGATTGTTGCAAATGAATAATATTTGTTTTACTAGTTTTTGGTTGATTTTAAAATGCCTATTTTAACCACAGTGTCTACTAGCTACCGTAGTTATGTTTTATTTTAATGTTTTTTCTTAAGTATGCAACTATATTTCACCATATCTGACGTCTATACAGTGTGGAGAAAGTGTGGAGGAATGCTGCAATTAAATGCAACAAACGGGTTCTTGATCGTCATTTATCTGTGACTATCCCAGTACACTGCTACACTGTACATTTGCTCCATAACATGAAGTTGTTGCATTGTTCAGAGAAATTAGCACTAGTCTAGATGTGCCTTGCAATGATGACGTCTATTGAAAAAAATTTTGCCTGAGTTTCTTCATTAAATTAATAAACAAAAATATTTGGATACAAAGATGACAAGTTTTGGCAAAGAATAAGTAACCCATGTTGAATTTAATTATTCATACTCCGGACAGTATTCTGTTTATTTTTGGCTCACCTGAGTAAGGTTTCTGGTTTTTTGAAATGTTGTTCCTGAGAGTGATGGAGAGTGTCAATGACTTTCACATGCTGTAATATTTGATATTATCTGCCATCCAAGTCAATGATTGTTTGACTGCTCTTTTTTCTACCATTTTTTTTCAAAAGTGTATGTTGAATTTGATACTCTTGATTTCTATTGCGAGTACCAGAGATTGAGAAATGCCAGTCCAACATCGATGTAATGGATAGCGTTGTATAGGGGAAGAAACCTTTGTGTTATTAGAAATACAAAATTCAAGGGAAGTAATTGTATTATGAAGTTTTTTCACCTGGTTATGTACCCCCGGTAATGACATTATGATTATTGATGACACAGGGAGGTGTATTTTTCTACAATTAACTGAGTCAGAAAACGCTCTTTGCTGGATGAGAACATTTCATGTATAGAGTTAAAATAGAAGCATATTAAATATTAAGGAAGCATACTTATCTTCCCTCACTGAGGAAGGAACTGCTTCATGGCTTGTAAAGATTAGTCCTTTTTTAGGATGCAGAAAATAATGGGTGTCTGAAAATGTCACTGAGACAGATTAGAGTTATTTGTGATGTTTAACAAGATGCATTTATTCTGTAATAATAGCTTTAATACGCCAAAACATTTGAAATATTGTAAGAGAACTTGATTCATGGTCAGTGATTACATACAAGATTTATCTACATGAAATTGAACGAAGCTCTTTGATGTCAGTAACATCAAAGGAAATTGGTTTTTTAATTGGTGCACATTTTCAATTACCAAGAGTGATCGTTTGATGTTGGTGTGTGTGTTCTGAGGCTCAACTATAGGCTCTACTTCAAAATATTTTTACAGTTCAGTCCTTTTATTGGTAGCTAAAGCACACACGCATTTCTAAATAGTCTCCTTAAAACAGTTGCTTTTGCTACTCTGGGTGGAAATAACTTATTGAAAATTTCTTCTCCACACAATAAGTTATAAATATAGCTCACATATTCAAGTGTTCAGATGTATGAAAATTAAAGCTTACCAAAAAATTGCATGTTTCCTGTTTTACTACTAATGTAAATTTGATTTTTGCTTGGTATTATGTATGTATATATATCGGTAGGTTTCCCCTGAAAGTGAGATTTTAAAAAAAATCTGCATACAATGTATCTATTCAGATATATTGAATGTATGGAAATACACACCGATGGGATGAAATTAATTGTCTATGTCATCTAGTACAGATAAAAATGGTGGATATAAAAAATTTAGTCTTCAATGACATGCTATGACATAGTGAAGACAGTGATTCAAGAAGGTGTGCTATTGCTCAAGTTATGCAGGATGAAGTTCGCTCTAGTGTAAATCACTCGACAGTGCCCTTATTTGAGGGTGTTTAAGCATTTGAGTTCCTTTTCCGATTTTAAAGCACAATATGACGTTTTTTTGGAGTTGCTTTAGAGTAAGTAATATTGTGTGCTATGGACAAGCTGGTACAGTTCTCTGCTTTCCGAGACAACGCCCATTGTTTTAAATGGATTCAGAATCTGCCATGCAGTTTATCAATGATTAAGTGTTGATATAATTAGGATCTTATCCTTCCCTTTCCTTTTTAAGTTTACTCTGTAATGATTAAGTTTAAGTACACGACCAGGTAGTGTAACTTATCAAAAAAATATATATATAAATTTAATATCCAGAATCCCTAAAGTTGATGACAAGCTCTTCTTTTATTTAAAATCATAATTTTGTCAACAAAATAATACTGAATGCTACACATTTTTTATTGAATGTATTTGGTAATAAATAAAATGTTGCTATAAATTATTGATCAAAGAAATACATATACTGGTACTTGTATATCCATTCTGTCACATTTAGAAATACTGGGTAATCAAATCCCTCGGTATTATTAAGCAGTTGTTTTTAATATAACCATCATGGAAATGATACAATTTAGTGGGAGAGTCCGAGATCAAAGACCCACCAAGCACATGAAACAATAGATCTAAAGTGTCCTTTTCCTCTGTTAAGCAAGATTTGTAAAGAGGGGGAATTTAAATCAATAGTTGTTTAAACATGCTATATGTCACCAAAAGATCACACAAAAAAGTAATAGTTTGTAAAAATGCACTTAAGAAAGTTACCCTGACACAGATAAGCTAACACTGATGAATTGACAATACATATGTATTGCAGTATATTCTATATGGTTTGTTACAAGGGAAATCATTCTAGCCAGTACTTCTTATATAGCTTATGATGTGGTTAAGGAGTTGAGGGATTCCAAACTGTACCAATCTACTTACATTTCCTAGAACTTTGCCTTGCCTACACATTGCCGTTTTTTCCACAGTTTCATTCAGATTGAGGTAATACTGTATGTTATTCCAGATGACTTACTTCAAAGGATTAAGAATTAGAAGGGTTTTCACACATGTACACTTATTTTGTACTTTCCATAGATTATGTTTTAGTATTAAAACAGAAGCATCAGTATCAATAACACAAAGCTAGATGTTCATCTTTTTAGCGGTTTAATAATTGCTTTAAAACAGGGACTGTTATAAACTGGAACACTATGACATCATTCAGTGGCATATAAAGAATGGTAGATTATTTTACTCAGCTTATAGTCTGTTGATTTGTGGTCTAATGTCCACAACTGTAATGATAGTAAAAGCTATTCCAGCCTGTCCACTGACAAATACTTGCCAATGGCATGTTGTATCAGGGATGTAGAATGCGACAACCCTGGCTAGGAGAAAGAATGATCATTGATCCTTTACAAGGAATACCAGGTAGACAATGCGGATAAAGGAAGACTTCAAAGCGACGGCTTTGTTCATGTTGTCCACTGTACGACCCTCCCTCTATATGTAATTTCAAAGCTCTGTCTCAATGATACGCTGATTAAAATTCTTTAGAAGTAAGTCACCTTCTGTAATGAACCAATATTTTCTCTGTATTCTTGGTCAGGATTACAGATTAATCTGTTCTCCACATAGTGTGTGTAAAATCGAGATTTAACACAAAATCTAGACGACCATTGAGAACTGCTAAATAAATTTACACTTTTGTTTGTTTTTTATGGTCTATTTTCCTCCTTGTGAGTTAAATGTTTTGTTGATATTCTGAAGGATGATGTAATTTAAGAAAAATTAAAAAATATTTTTTTTCATATCAATGTTGTATGAGGTCTTCTGAATTGGCAGTTGGATTTTGTATAGGTGGTTTTCAAAGAATTCATGACTGGAATGTTTACAGTTTTCTAATGGTAATAAAGTAATTTAGTTTTAAAGCCACCTCTTTTCAATGTGAATACACAGGTAAAAAAAAAACTTGCAATGTGTTGGTAAAGTGTTTTGCAGAGGATTCTCTGTTTATGGATTTTAAAGGAATAAATGCCAGGATTTTACGATAAATCATGTTATTAAAAAAATGAAAGAAATTATTGAAAACAACAGAGTATATCTTACATAACAGCTCATTTTTATCAGGAGTGAAATATTGAAAAAAAAAATATATGCACTCTGCATTTAAAATGAGTAAAAATGATAAGTTCTAATTATGTTCTCTAGATGGAGTTTTGATTTTCATTTGTTGACCTGTGGCATGAATGTTTATAAAATTTTTAATACATGTACATATCCAAAGAGCTGAAAAAACATGAGAACAAAAAGTTTGGTGAAGGAAGTGAAAATGATTGGATTCTTGTTTCTCTTTGAGGAAATATGTTCATATGGTCAAGCATATTAATAAGATTACAAGGCTATCCATGTCCAGGATTTTGCTTGTCCAGTTGCATTAGGGATACATGTTCATTCACATGAACAGGTACAACAAGAGCTGCACAATAACAGGCATTGTTTGTTTCTTGAACAGATTAGTCTCATCTGTAATCAGAGCCATTTAATGATTTTTAAATATATAGCCTTCAGACTGTCTGGAAATGATCATTAGGTTTTCACAATTAATGCCTGGCTTGCTAGCTCTTCTAGAAATAATTGCTATTTAATGCCCAGGTGAGTGGTGCGGCCATTGGACTGAAGTTTGACTCTAGCTGTGATGATATTGTTCCCTGATCAAAGATGGGACCATGATGATTTTGGTCTGTCTGTCTGTCTGTTCATGTCTGAATTTTTGAACTATCAAAAATAGAAACCTATGTATTTTAGCTTTCCTAAGTTAGTGTTTAGCAGATATTTTAATATTTGTCTTTTAAAAGGGACCCAGATAAGTGGAAGTTAATGAAAATCAAAATCATTCTATAAATGTTAAAAAAAATTCAGAAATGTTCAGAAACTTTTGGAACAACCCCTTTAAGATATTTTTAAACTTGTTCTTTTTAAAACACCTAAGAACGAAAGATTCAACAAAATTTAATGTATTTGTGACAACTTAATTAGGCAATACAGTTATTCACAGTCATAATATTTCTTTTTTTAGAAAATCTATGATTGAAATCTTTAAGAAATTAATGAGATTATTAGACTGTTTTGCAGTGA
>NC_088859.1:40698421-40703421 GCF_963853765.1 Magallana gigas
AAGTGGTCGTGATCTCATTGTGAATGGATCGTTCCCCCCACACCTGGTATAAGTGTGGCATGTCACAAAATACAATTGTCTTGGATAATTCAGGAAGATATAAGTATTTTTATTTTTACAATTTTTAAAGGACTTGGTAACAGGTTGTCATAGGTTGTGATCTAGGCACTGTCTTGGCTAACAAAGTGAACGCCCATTTATCATCGGAAGTATTGTATCACACTCTAGGATCATCGCTCCTTGAAAAACTGGCTATTAAGTCGCATGATCTCGCCTTTTAGTAATTGAGAAATGGCACTTGACAAAGGAGGAAAAAAGCATAATAATAATAATATGTAACCTCTTGTGTGGTTCGACTTGATGACAGACGCGTTAACAGATTTTTGTGGACACGTATATTGTTTAAGGACATTCGCTATGGGACAGTCGTAATTAGTTGTTGTAACCAATTCTGTAGAACAAATTCAGGATTATACCATGCCACCAATGGATCTAAGTGTTTTAGAGGCAGCCATGTTCCCTTTGGTCTGGGTAGGAATCATGCTACCGTGTTGTCAGTTATGCTGTTTAAAAAATTATTGGTTTTCATTACTGATTGCTCAGATTTTTCATTTTTATAGAAAAAAAATATATATATATTTTAAAATTTTAAACTGTTTTTTAAATTTCAAGTTGTTACTGTAAGAAACTTCTACTGATATTTTTTTTAATAGAATCTTTTCATCGTCCATATGACTTAATTCCTTATTAAATATTTTTTTTTTATATTACATTGTTTTATGTAAATTCACAAACTTTTTGATATAAAATGCATTTTGCTAAAGCAGTTTATCCCCGTATCTTATTTTATTAAAATTTTATAGAAAAATATTATAGTATTAATATCCATTTTTCTAGGGATGTAAATATGTTTACTTTTAGAATTAAAATATTCCTCTTGTTATTAGGGGAACAAATTCCAGCCCCCGTTGGCAGGGCTAATGATGTACAACAATGAACACTTTGCTCAGCCACCTCCTGCACATATGGGTATACCACCTGTTCATATAGATCCCAAATCAGGTAAGAAAATAATTGAAAAATACAACCACTAAAAATCACCACAAGCAAGGCAATGTGGTGGTCTGGAAGGGAGAATGCTCTGTGGAGAAATGAATTGTTGGTTGATCAAAGTTTGTTAAAAAAAAAAATAATAAAATAAAATAAAAATTATAACAAGTTTTAGACAAATTTAAATACATGTAGTATGACAGTTACAGAATTTATCAAATTTTCTGTAATAGTTTTTGAGAAATATTCTGTATTTATTCAATATATATTTCAAGCATGATTTGAAATTAGTTGATTGCTTTATTTTCAAAACGAATGTACTAAAAAAAATCAAACCAAACTTAACATTTAAATACAATTGAATTTCTGTATACCTGGTATTTATTATTAAAGATTGCAAGAAAATTAGAATCCTGTAGGGTTGTAAAGGATTAAATTAGTAAACTATATTTTCTACAATAAATTAATCACATCACTGATTTTCTTTTGATTTTTAAATGTGTAAATTTAAATTCAAAAAAGAAAGAAAATATTCTCTCTTCTCAAGTTTATAACTTTGAGCCTGTCAAGTACGTTACCGATACATGAAAGCTATATTTAAGCATAGTTTCTTTTTTTACACGTGGAAGTAAAATGAAAATCTACTTGAAAAGCTTTTTGAGATTATGCTACAAAGCCTTTGTTTCAGTTGATACTATTATTATCTCATTTTTTAACGTAACCACCCAAAATTATGTTATAATAAACTTCACTTCTCATGAATGCAAGTACTTCCCACCACTTTTACTTCTATATTCTCAGTAAAAGTCGCAGAGGCACAAGTTAAAGATTCTGTGTGTTCCTTTCTCCAATGTCAAGACACATCGACTTGATTTGAACTATTTAAAGATGTTTATGTAAAAATGCTTTATCTATGTATCTATGATCTGCTTCCTCATTTTGATATTTACCGTAAAAAGAAAAATTGTCCCTTTTCATTGTTCTTAAAAAAAATTCATGCAGGCAGTAAACTGGTTTTGAAATGACCATTTTAATGAAGAGCAGCTAAATTACTAATTGAAAAATAATAATAATAATTCTTTAACCAGAAGAAAAAGATTTGAAGATATTTGTTGGATCCTTTCTGTTGTCCTGATTATACTGTCACTAAACAAATATGATATTTGCATCTGTGACTATTCAAAAACCATAAATCTGCCAGTTTGATTGCACGCCTATAATGGCCGACTATTGCCTGGTCTCCAAGCCGTATGTTGGATCAACAAACAGTTAATTATTCTAGGAGAATTATCTAATGAAATTTTTTGGCTTAGATTCATACATTATCAATTATTCATTAAAAAGATTTTTTTATGGCAGAAATTGTACCCTGAAGATTGAGCTATAGACAAAAAATTTGTCAGCAACAGGGTTATAGCCAATTATTAATGAAAATAAATGTTTTAATTCTGTCTTTTCTGCATCAGTTCAAACTAACTACGTATCTGGAAGACAAACTGATATACCTAACAAGTCATACTTATTGATCAATGCTACATTTTTCCATGGTCACATCTCATTAACTATAACGTTACCCCAAAAAGTTGAAAATTGATCAGAATAAAATAGAACAAAGGCACATATTAGATCATTCAGTAATTTTGTTTAAAGGGAGGAAATGATAGCTATAAAAAAAGTCTCTTAAGAAATAGACATCGGAGGAAGTTGAAAGCGAATAAGAACTAGATTAGTTCAATGGTTTTAAGTGTAACATATACTAACATTAAGCAGTTGAAGGGCAATATACATAGTCCATTGAAGTGGATCACTAGAACTTGATTCCTCTTTAGGATAGTGAAACCTCTGGAATAAATAAACATAATTAAAGCATGTATCCACCCTTTCCAAGAAAAATAAACCAATTCCCCCCCCCCCCCCCCCCTTTAAATTTTTTTTAATTTTAAATTAGAGAAAACCTCAAATCCCCTCCCGAAATGAGAGAAAAGTTTTAGGTACGATATGATAATCAATTAAACATCCCTTTGTTTCAAAACACAAATATATGATGTTCAAAATGTGACTTTACCATTGCAACTTTTATACAAAGATTAATTATTATACAAGAAGTGCAGGCTATCATTTGATTTCTGTGTGCATGTATATTTTGTGTGTATTTGCAGGGCTACCCCGGCACCCGATGTATGCCTACCCTGCCCCAGGCCAGTTCCCTCCTCCTAGTCTCTACGGGCCAGACCTCTCACAAGTTCAGTGGTACGTACAGTGTACTTTATCATCGAGTCTCAAACTCCAGGGACCAGGTCTCTACTTGGTGACTTGTGTCTGAACATACTCAGATCCTAGTGAGATTTAGTGAGATTTAACCACTTGGTGTCAAAATTTAGATGAATTCATTTCAAATATTTACTGAGTGACGGGGGAAGCCAGCAAAAAGCTGGGTCATGCTTAATAGGCAAAAAGAAAAGACTGGTGATTTAACCAAGGTCTGTGCAAATTCAGCACAGAACTTGTCAATATCTAATTATAAGAAACACCCTGAAGTTGAGAATCTTGCTGTATAATTCATTAAATAAAGTACCCTACAATGGCAGGCCATAATCTTAAAAAAAGATCTAGCAAACTATATTTATTTGTGCCCACCATCTGATATTGGTCATAACATAACTCATAAAACAATTAACCGGTTTCCAAAGGAGATTGTAAATTGTTGTTGTACAACTCTTCTTTGCCATCTGTTGAGGGGCAATTTTTCATTGTTCTAATCATTTCGACTCTTTAAAAATCGCTTGGATAAGGTACAACATGCAATACCCAATGATTGATGCCATTTTCTGATGAATAAGGCTACCCAAGAAGTTTTTATGTATGGTTGTTTCTTGGGCTTCCATTTTGTCAAAGCCCACACTCAAACTATCACACAGGCTCAAAGACGCGAAGATCATTTTCCTATCCAGTGCATTCATAAACAGCTGAAGAAAAGAAGCTCATTATCACGTACCATGGGGTCAGTTGAAAAAAATAGGTGATATGGTTCCGATTATTTCACTACATTAAGCAGTAATTGTCAGTGTACCTGCCATCGTGTCGTCTCCTGTTTGCCGATCTAAGAATATTAACAAGGGTATTATGATGTCGAAGTTTTAAGGGATGGCTGTTGGAATCTTTATTTATGTTTCCTGCCTTGAAGAATGGCGAGATGAAAATGACATCTCAAAAAGACAGTTTGATGTATACCTGTACTTATTTTGTATAAGTTTTGAACCTAAAGGAGAAAAAGTTTTTATAGATGTTGAAATTTACATAAAAAGAAGACAATAGATAAAAGGTGTCACAAAATTCCAATGGAGTAATTCAAAAATGGCAATTTTATAGCCTCCGTTTAGGAGAACTTCGCAGCATCAAAAATAAATTTAGATTTGTCTTGATGTAAATATAGAAAATGTATTTCCATTCCCGTGTTTTATTTTTTCAATTAAAAATCAGTGTCGGCTATTAAATCTGCTATTAATAAGTTTTCTAAAATAATTTTCATACCAGATATATACCATTGAATTCCTTAACAGAAAAAGCATATAATCTCTGATAGGAACCCTTTTAAGTGACATGATTTTACTCATCAGTCCCTCTGTTGATCAGCTTTAACAGTAGGGGTAAGGGAGACACTTGGTAGTGCATGTTTTGTAATTACAAACTCTGCTTTAAATGGAAGTTCATTTGCTCTAGGTAACATGGGACTTGACATCTAATGGCAAAATATATTTTCTTTTATGATAATATTGAATAGCCTATGGCATGTGAATGCATCAAATCTTTTTCCAACTTTTTATGACAAGCCTCTAATCTTTATATTGTATTGAGGGGTAATTTGAAATTGTACAGAGAATTATGAATTCCGCCACTTCTTTGGTGCATACCTATTCATTTGCGATCTTAATCAATATTTGCATTTTATA
>NC_088859.1:41628421-41765921 GCF_963853765.1 Magallana gigas
AAACACAGTCCGGGAAACAGAAAAAATATTATCATCGCAAATGTCAGACCAAAATGATGAACAAAATAGAGAAGATTATTCAGATAGTTTAAATGTGTTTACTATTGATGGAAATGACACAAAAGATTTAGATGATGCAATTAGCGTGCAGATACTTTCAGAAAACGAATTTGAAGTAGGTGTTCATATATCCGACGTCGGTAGTTATATCAAGAAGGATGACCCTATCGATGTGGAAGCGAAAGAGAGGTCAACAACATATTATCCAGGTGAAGGCTGTCCACCATACCACATGCTTCCTGAGCCCATAGGAACGGATATGTGTAGTCTACTTCCTGGTCAAAAACGAAAGGCTTTGTCAATTTTTTATAGAATTGACATTCTTGGAAAAATTTTGGATTACAAAATAAGACCTACTCTCATCAAGTCCCGAACGCGCCTCACCTATCGCAAAGCCCAAGAAATATTATCATCAGAGGATGAAAACATCGATCTAAGAAAAGAACTATGTTATCTACGAGATATTTCTAGAATATTTCGATCAGAGCGCCTGGGAAACAAAGTTTTTTCGTTTCCGTTTGAACCACTCAGTGCCAGCAGCGAATCATATTTTCAGTCTCTTGATGCACATCATATAATCGAAGAACTTATGATCCTTGTAAACAAAACTGTTGGACAAGACTTAATTAAGACGTTTCCGGATTGCGTTCCACTTCGCGTTCAGCCTGCGCCATCTGCATGCAAAATTCGGGAATGGTTACAACAATATCCTGTTATTGGCCATTTTGTTCTTTCCCTTCAGCAACAAAATCTACCAACAGATGACACTTTGGCATTGGAAAATGTTCTTGCCGGTCAAAATTCTAAGATGCTACCAATTCAAAAATACGTATGGAAGAAAATCGAAACAGATTTCAAAACAGAAGAATATGAAAATGTTGAAAGATGGATTGGTACCGATCAGTATCATCCACAGCAAGCAATGGCTTATGACTCTTGGATATCATTTCAAGAAACGTCATCATATCAATGTTCAGGAGCGTCCCATGACAAAACCCACTATTCTTTGGGTATTTATCCGTACCTCCATTTTACATCTCCAATTCGGCGTTATGCTGATTTGATAGTTAACAGGCTTGTTCATGCCATGATTGATGATGAGAAATCGCCGTACACTAAGAAAGAGATGGAAATGATTTGTAGAAAAATCAATAGTCAATCTCGAGGATTTAAAAAACAATGTCGTCTTCTGCATTTAGCACGAAAACTTCAAAACCAACCGATAATGTTTCACAGCCTTTTGAATTCAACAACAGACAATGCTATGTCTTTGTGCTTTCCAGGATTAAAAGAGTTGTCAAAATCCTCTGGTCAAATTCAATTCAGTTCTCTGAAGTTGAAGTCAAAACCGTATTTCGAAGAGAGCAAGAATACAGATGTGTTGTTCACCTTATCTTGGATACAACGTTTATATTCTCCCTACGCATATGCATCTTTTCCAGGTGGCACAATCTCTAGACGAGAACCAGTAAAATTAGATCCTCACCAAAGAGTCATTTTCCTTTCTCTCGAAAAGTGGAAAAAATTATTGGATTATTTGGTCAATAGAAACATCAAATTTTTAGATATAGATATATTTGAGAAAGAAACTCTCGCCAAATGTCGCGAATGTGTAGGAACACACACTGATGTAACATCTGAATCAAAAAATGGTATCATAAAAAAATTACAATCAGAGTTTAGTTTGACATTTAGTAAAGGTCAAATAATTGCAGTACAGATAGGGTGTGAAAAGAAAGGAGGGTTACCAGTACCAGAAATTCAAATGTTAGAATTAACGAACAACGTCAAATGTTGTATTCAACACATGTCAGACCCTGTGAGATGTTTTGCTGTATATTCAAATGTACATGCAGGCAACAGGAGAATGGCATCGTCAGAATATATTCAAAGATGGTTAAAGATATTCCGCATGGAATCCGCGACTAATGCCGCAAAATCAACGTCAATTATTATCAATGATTTGCGAGTAAATTTTCAAAAGGGAGAGAGATATGATGGCAGTTTCGTACTGCTAAAAACATTCTGCATGGAAAGAGACATATACATAGAGTATGCTTGGAATGATGAAAAAAAAGATGACAAAGAAAGAATTATTTCATTTCAAACAGATTTTTTATGCATTCGTTGTGACATGGTCAAAGAAGTTCCATCAAAATCCAAAGCTGGATGTCCCCCAAACGAACGATGGATATGGATTGGTCATGGTGAAACGAAATGTTTTCAGATTGGAAAAGAAAATGAAAATATCAAAGTTCATTTTAATTTGCACAAAGATGCTTGTACGCCCACAGATTCAATGATCGATCAGTCTGCCAGAGACAAATTGACTTGTACTGTTGAAATACTTCCAATGGCAGATGCTGACAAGTATGTTCCTTTAACTTTGAATTTTGATTCAAAAACTTATTTGTTTAATAGTTGTATGAATAATCAAATTTCTTTTTAGACACATAGAAAAGGCTCTTGCTGGATTGGATAAGGCTACACCACTTGCAAGGTCGATAGCCCTTAAAGAAAAACGTCCCAGCCTTGGTACTGTCATTAAAATTATCACTATTTATGATTTATTCATTTAAAATGACTTATTAGGAGCATTAATTGTAAAATGGTTATTCCAAACGTACTAACTTTAAAAATCTAATGTCGCCTTCAGACGAAACCCACTGCAGATTAGGTCGAAAAATAGGCTATGATGTTAAGAGTAAAGATATGCAACCCAACAACGAAAAACAATCAGAAGCTATCAAGAAGGCCCTTACGTCTAGATTTTCACTCATCCAAGGTCCGCCAGGTTAGTAGAGCTAAAATGATCACTGAAACGTCCAATGGTTTGTTTTTAAAAATTATTTTAATTTTATCAATAAAAGTAAATTGTGACTGTACTTAATTTGACAGGAACAGGGAAGACTCTTACTGGCATTAAGCTTATAATACTGTTTAACCAAATCAATCTCAAGCACCGAGAGGAAGGCGGTGACCACAAACTAGTCGTGTACTGTGGGCCCTCGAACAAATCGGTTGATCTGGTAGCAAGTACGTTTCTTGGGACCTATTTACACGATATTTTACGAAAAAATAAAAGATTGGTTTCAGTTCAATTTATTCTTAAAACAGTTTGACAATGTAACGTCAAAACTATTTCTAGTGATCGTTTACTAAATTTAACTGAAAAGAAAGTTAAACAGCTAGTAGTTCAAGTTTTTAATTTTCATTTTAGAATGGATGAAAACACAAATTCCCAATATTTGTCCAAAAATAGTAAGAATGTATGGGAACTCAATGGAAAATATGATATACCCTATACCAAACCGAGAATATATCAATCAGCGTTCTTGTAAAGACAATCGACCTGATTCGGACTTAAATGAGATATCCCTTCATACCTTAATACGAAAGAAAGGAAAGCCATATGCTGAGAAGCTAGCAATGTATGAAAAGCAATTTAAAAATTCACCTGATGACATTGCAACGGAAGATATACTTAAGTACAAGAAGGCTATAAGTATGGCAACACAGGAGGAACTTACACAGTACGACGTCATCTTTTGTACAACTGCTGCTGCATTAAGTCCAAAATTTTTAAGAGCCACGGATGGAAAAATATTTCAACTGATCATTGACGAGGCAGGAATGTGTACTGAACCAGAAACTCTAGCACCAATCATCGCCACGAAAGCTGACCAAGTTGTCCTGATCGGTGATCACAAACAGCTTCAACCAATCATTCTTTGTCCAGAAGCATCGGATCTTGGTCTTTCGAAATCGCTCTTTGAGCGATATGCTGACAGTGCCGTATTTTTAGACACGCAGTACAGAATGGTTAGTAGTTTTTTAATATTACCAGGTTTTACCGTTTGAATTTTAGCTCTTTTATGTCTTTGGTTGGTTGTTTTATACCTACCAAATACCATTAACGTTTACTACGTTCATTTTGAGAATGTTTGTCTGATTTTTAATTATCACGGGCAGATATTTTAAAACACATTTCTTTATGTAAAAGAACCCGAAGATTTGCGAGTTTCCATCTACACAGTTTTACAAAGGACAGCTTAAAACTGGTCCAGTCGGGAAGTGGACGGTGAAAAAACCGTTGCAAGTTTGGCAAAGACCCGATGTTCCTCTCCTGTTCTGCCATATAGAGGGAGAAGAGGAATGTCTGTCAGTCACCACAGAGGAAGGAAATCAACAATCACGGAGCAACCGTGCAGAAGTTGATCATGTAGTACGCATTATTAGACACTTATTGCCCTTTAATACCTTTTACTTTTGTTATTGCTGGAGACTATGGGGGATTATACTTTTCTTAGACTTAATTAATGGAATCAAACTGTAATACAATAAACAGTTCTAACAACCGCCTTGTCACGTAAAAAAATAAAAAATAAAACTTACAAAATAAAACAATTAATCAACTTAATAATAGTATATTTATTTTCATCAAGGTGAAAGTGTACGAGTACTTGATGTCTCACGAAAAAATGGATAGGCACCATGTTAAAGTCATGTCTCAGTATAACGCCCAGTGTTTTGCAATAAGAGATGCTCTGAAGAAGAAAAATTTCATCAACTCCAATGTCACTACAGCGGTGTCCAGTCAAGGTAAATTACCTATGCGTTATGAATTCTAGTACTGTAGACAATAGGTCTCCTACAATATATATTTTCGTCTTCTGGAAAAAGTAAATGATTATGATTATGACATGATTATGTCTACGGAGAGCATTTGTTCTATACACTGGGCATTCTGTCTACTGCAATAGTCATTCCTCTCCAACAGCAGGTTTGTTCTGTAATATATTTGCTGTCTATATTAGCCATTTGTTTTATTTTACAATAGATTTTGGTCTCTAACAAAACAGGTATTGTCTGAAATAGTTATTTTGTTACACAATCAATTTTGTCGTGGTGAAAAAAATATATACTGTTATCCTACAACCTGAATTATTCACATTGAATAGGAGTCCTGATTAAATATTTAGTAACTTTTTTATTCATTCAGTCTGTAAAAGATTTTTTTTAATTGTCTGATTGTTGTTTTCTATAAAAAATTCCGTTTTGAAAACTTTAACAGCTGTTTTTATTCGAAGGTGGAGAGTGGGACTACGTTATCTTTAGCGCTGTAAGATCACTTCCGAAGTTTAGGATCGAACCAAACCGCAACAAAGGCTGGTGCAAGAAAAATCTAGGATTTATTACAGACGCACATCAGATCAATGTTGTTTTGACTCGCGCGAGGAAGGGAATAATTATCATTGGTAAAAAGAAACTGGAGACATCTTTAGAAGATATTTCTTTTCTATGATTAATAGTTTATCATGCAATCCTCTTGTAATTCCTTTGCTGAAAATTGTGAAATGTCTGGTATATTTTTTAAAATGTTTTATTTTACAATAGATTTTGGTCTCTAACAAAACTGGTTTTGTCTGAAATCGTTATTCTGTAACAAAACATTTGTGTCGTAGTAAAAAAAATATATACTATGGTATGAATTGATATTAATACATGTATTATATTTTGATGTATATTTTTATTACTCTCAAGTTTTTTTTCATCCTATGACTAAAATTCAAAAATAGAAATCATTTTTTTTTCAGGAAACAAAAACTTACTACAATGCGACGAAACTTGGGAAGCACTCATAAAACACTACACCAGACTGGATTGTGTGGTTAACGCCGAGGATCAAGACCTCACCCCACTAGAGCGACCAGGGAAAAGATACTGAAAGAACAATGCTAGCCTATAGATACTGTTTCATATACACTGTACTTACAAAACAGGATAAAACGAGAAATTGCCTGAAGAAATGATTCATTAGCTATTGCCTTCCTGTTTAAATTGTGTTACGTTAAAAAAAAGTTGACCCTACAGAATTAGTACTCTAGATTTATAAAATATGTAAATATTGACAAATTCCTTAGAATAAGTTTTACTAGAACACATTATATAACGAAACTTGTATTTTCATAGATTTTTACAATTTTAATGTACACATCCATTTATTGCGTTGATATAAGGAATAAGGATCATTACTTGAGTATTATGAGGTGATAATTAGGGTCGGGGCGTAATCAAATCCAATAAAGCCCGAAGGGCTTTATGATAGATTTGATCACGCCACGACCGAAATTATCACCTCATAATATTCAAAGAATGATTCCTTATTACTTATATTTATATAATTTTCAGCCATCGTACGATTAAATATTTAAATATAAATAAGCAAACCCCGCTGGCGCCTCAATTTGGCGTCATTTGTATTATGGGTTTTATAGTACAAAATCGATACGTAGTGTTATCACGGGCAAAGACCCTGGAAAATGTAAATATACTTGTGAATATACTTGTGTATGTGATAAGTTGTTTGTTTGATTGTTTTAAATATTGATCACGTTTGTTTTAGTTCTTTTACCGTTTGTTATAGCTACTGTAAAACTGGCACTTGCACCATTCTCTAAATGGACATATTTTAGAATGAGTAAAATATCTATTTTTTTAGATATCTAACTCTATACGTATTTGTTTCTATAATAATAGAAAAATGTTACTGTGGTTTCATCAATATCCGTTGAATACCAATTTTCGTGGATTTCGTTATTAAGTTGTTCCACAAAATTAAGTGTTGATTGAAGACCAATTTCTATTAACATTTTGTATTGATAGGGTCATTGGCCACGAATTCACGTATCCTTGAAACTGTGATTTTCATTTTATCCACGACAATTGATACCCTTGAATATTAATGAAACCACAGTATTACATGTTTATTTCTTGAATCATTGATGCACGTCATGTTTGGATTTTAAAACATGTCTTATCTTAATTATATCACCTTTATATCAATGTTACATATGTGATATGTTGCAATTTTTACCAGAAATGTTAATGATTTCATAGCAATACCATCATGATGATATTTTTATGTAACTGTTCATTGACTTATCATACGAAGTGGTTATCCTTTTATCATTGTTTAAGTTTGTTAATCATAATTCATCGGCATATATATTAGCAATATCTTTGTTGATTTTTGTACTTAAATTAATGTTAGTACTCTAGTAGTCATGAATGTTTCGTAATCTAAAAAATGGATGCTTTCAAACTAATGATGTTTTTTACTAGAGCAAGAAAGGGGATAATCATCATCGGTAAGATAAAAAGGAGACATTCATTTTAAAGTAAATACCATATATTATAATTTGTAAATTGTTAAAACGTCATTTTTTTTTTTAAAAAACTTCTTATTAAAAATTCTAAAAGACACGTAAATTTACTTCTTCAGAAAACGAAGCTATCTACAATGCGAAAAACCTTTGGAAGCACTCAAAGAGAAATACACCAGACTGGGCTATATGATTGTCGCCGACACTCAAAACCTCACCCCACCCAAGCCAGCCTCTTTGGTATTGGTTCACTGACAAAACAGAACAAAACTGAGCAAGTGGTTTATTGGCTATTTCTTTCTGGTGTTTACTGTTTATCGTTTTAAAAATATTTCATATGTACAATATGTATTACAAGTAATCTTTTATGAACAAGTTGATCATATATCTAAACAAGTATTTTTTTGTTAAACTTGTTTTGTTAATTTTTTACAATTATGATAAATACATCCATTTATTGCTGTGATACTTTTTGACTGTGATGAATTTTATGTTTAAACTGTTTGAAATTAAAGTATTTTTACAAGTTGGTAACGTGGTTTTTTTTCAGCTATGTGAATAGCAATCACTGTAGTCAGTATCAGTTTATGATTGTAATAGTTTATACACCAAACTTATATAACTAGACGATATTTTTTCTATATGCAAAAAAAAAAAAAAAAAAATATTCGTACCCTGATAATTCGCTGCATCTAAGTCTTGATTTGATTAGTTTGGATTGGCAGTTCAATGGTCCCTATTTCCTATAGACATAATATCTCGTGTTATACCGGTAAGTCTTCATCGGATTAGAAGTTTAAAAGAAGAATTTAAATGCTCTCCTATTCCTTCATACAATTCACGCTAAATTTGGTTATTTTTCGATTAGTGTATGTAGTTTAATAAGTTCCTTTCTCCCATTAATCGTTACACACCAAATTCATTTTATTTGATTTGTAGTTTCAATGAAAATTTTAAGTGTTTCCTTACCCACAGATGTTTTGTTTTTTTTATAATTTATTTACAAACTATGCATGTACAATCATAACATAAAAAGATGAATGAAATTGGAAACTCAAGTAACTAATATTTTTGAGATGATCCGCCAACTATCCTTGGCCTCATTGTCTTTTCGTATGTTCAATGAATGGGAAGAGTATATCTTAACATATCTAAAACATTTGATGTATTCAAACAGTGATTTTGTAGAGGGTAAAATATACTGACATCTGTTAATATAATTAAATCTTTTTGCTAACAATATCAATAGATTAAGTGCTCTAGATAAACAGGATTGGCATGGTTACATCCAAAGATTACTGTTTGTTCATTAAAACATACATCAATATTGCACAAGTTCTTAGTTTTTCCTGTATTGTAATCCAAATGTTTCGTGCATGCAGACAACCATAAAAAAGATGACTTATTGACTCCTTAGTTTCATGGCAAAATGAACACATTTCAGTATCTAATATTTTAAATGTAAATAAACCAGAGTTAGTGCACAGAATTCTATGTAAAATTTGGAATCGGAAACTTATCAATTTTGTGTTCATTGTGACATTATGAGGAATCGTAAAATATTGTTCCCTTTCGTTTTCTACAATTTCTATAGACTTATAATCTATAGGCTTATATAGATTATGCACGGCCAGTATCGAACTGTAGGCCTAATGAGGATTCGTATCACAGCCATTTCGAAACTTTACTGATTTTTCCGCTTCGGAATTAAGCCTTACCAGCTCCTGATATGAACTATTCCAAAAACTTGATCTTGTCTTAGAGATAAAGACTCAGTATTTGAAGCAACCTCTGTTACACACCAATAGGTACATTAATCATAAACGTCTAAATAATGTAGACATCTTTTAAAATGTACTTTAGGTTCTTCAGTTTAAAAATTGTAACCCACTTGTAATGCTCCAAAAACTCAAACCTAACCCAGCATCAGGATAATTGAGATCAAGCTTTATGCAGCCACGTATGTTATAGTAACATCAAACATGCATTTGGCTGCTTTGACACGATACTTTAAGCATTCATTTTCAGTATTTTAAGCATTCAAGCATGTCGTGAGCATAATACGACAAGATGATCCATCAACGTTTGCTGAAGATTGATCAGTATAAACTGGACTTTGGCCAACATAGGGCACTTGCTTTAAAAACTTACACCCGTGGTTATAAATATCAAATCTTTTGATTCTGATTCTCAGGCCAAAAATAATGCTAAGGCAGCTATCTTATTTTAATTTTTATTGCATTGAATTATTCCCCTTTTCAAAATGACAATACAAATAATCAATGGAGCACGTTAAACCTAATGCGGTTGTGCATAAGAACAATAATTTTTTTCTGCTCCAAAACCTTAAAAAACAGAACTAAAAATCTTAATTGAGTTACTATATTTATTCTTCATAATAAATTCACTAATAACGGACGGAAACACAACAGTATATCACAGAGTCCTCTTTTGTTCAGCACTAATGTCCATGTTTACTGGAATGAGTAGCTGGGATTTGGTGTGGATCCGCACCACACACCAATAAACTTCAGCACATCGTTCAGCTCGGGACTGTGAGATACCTGTATAATGCAAGTCAATAGCTCTAAATTTGTTCAACAATTATGCCCTCACTCTTTCACCAGTTATGACCTCTTTTCAATAATTCTTTAATTTTGGTACATGTATCAATGCATATAAAACAAACTGCTTACCTTTGCAGCCATGATGAGTTTATTCCAGTCATCCTTGTTAGCTACTTTGCCTGGACTTTTGAACTCCATTGGACTTTTCAATACAGGATATCCTGAATGGAACAAAGACATTCTTATTATAAATGAATAATACAGTATAGCTCGGTTATAGCTAAGTCCTAGGGACCAATGGATTTACTTCATTATATCCGTAATTCGTTATATCCATATAACGAATTCTTAATATTAACTATAGCAAATTCACTATATACATATATTCTTTAACCAGACTACAGTTTTTGCTAATTTGAGGCTCAGAATGAAAAAAATATTCTTTTGATACCTTTAAAAATCGGATTGTAAATTGAAAAATTCATGCGAAAATAAATTAATTCAAACCATTTTGTTAAATGGTTGTGCAAACTTTTTTAACTGCCAACAAATTCATTATAAAAGTGTTAAATTTCGTTATAATTCACCTCTACGGGACTCAAAATCAGTTTGCTATATCTGTAAATCCATTATATCCGAATTCGTTATAACCATAAAATTTAACAAAGATTTCTTAAGAATTTTACTGGGGTCTCAAAAAAAATTCGCAATATCTGAAATTTTGTTATATCCATGTTCGTACTACACAAGTTCTCCTGTAATAATTCTTATACTAGTTAATGTATGTGCATATACATTATACAATTTTTATTTGAATAGCCTATCATTGTGAGAGACTAATAATTATTGGTTCATTTTTATTTTAAATCTTAACCATATTGCATTGAAAAGAAGATGATGATTTGAAAAACAAAGCTTGAAATTTTTACAGCATTGATTTCATGTTTCCCATGTACTCAGACAGACTTGTACCTGTGACCACACATGGTTGAGAGCGAATGCCGGTGTCTGGAGCTATCAGGGAGGCCTCGTAACAGTTCCTCTCGTCCCTGGGGAGCACCTGCTCCACTTTCTGATCCATGGACACGGCCAACACCCACTCCTTGACTTCCTCATGCTGCTGGTTCTGTGTATACAAACATTAAGGGAAAATAGAATTTTATAAAATGAGTGATTTGTGTATACCACATGAATGAAATTGGTGATTCTGTGTATAAAACATGTAGGAATAATTGATTCTGTGAATAGAACATCAAAGGAATAAGTGATTTATGTATATTAATAGATGAAAAGCATAATTGAATTCTTGTATAAGCCATCAAATGAATACTTTGAAATTTTTTAATTTGTTGGGGTATGGGGGCATAATTTTGTTTATAGTGTAAGCGGGCAAATTTTAATAAACATTAAACAGATGATTGTATATAGGTTCGTGGGGATGTATATTTGTGGGCAATGGTTATCTAATAAAAGCTACAAACATTGGTCCCCAACAAACAATGATAATTCAACAGTTAGTGATTGTCCTACCATAAGAACATTAAAATGATTCAGGAATAATTTACCAACAAAACATATGACTCATAGTTAAATAGAACAAATAAGAACATTAAAATGATTCAAGATTAATTTACCACATAACAAATGACTCACAGTTAAATACGGCTTTTCTGGAAGAGGGATTTCAAATGGAATGTCTGTATCCTGAAAATCACTGTGATCTAACATGTCCAGAGACCCTTCCTCTATAGCCTACAAACAACACAGGAAGTATAGCATGAACAACTGCATGCTCTTGAGCCTGTTAAGGTTCATAACATTTCTGACAGTTCTAACAATTCTTACCTCAGAGATGTCTAGATATCTGTTCAAGAAAACAAAAGCTGCATTCTCCCATCCAACGCTCTGAAAAATAAATACACGTACACTTAAAATATAAAATAACACAATCACAAACGAGACAATAGTTTACATTCAATGAGAACTAAAAGTCACATCAAGATTTTGTAAATTTAGTAACTCCCAATGAACACATGTAAATAATCACCCTGCACATCATTCCTGCCTCGTAGAAGGCTTTGTCTGCTGGAATGATGTCGGTGTGCCTCAGTAGGCTGATGGCTATTTTTGTGGCCAATTCTTCTAGGGATTTGTGAGGCTGGAAAGCCGACCGGTTAGCGTAATAATGGGCAATCAACAACAGACTCTCAAACTCGGCATGAGGAGGGGTGTTGGCATCTGAGCCCTTACTCATGTTGTCAACCTGCAAAAATTGTCCATAATACAATCAAAATAATGAATCAGACCACATGTCCAAAGATCAGGCCAAATCGTGGCTGTCATTTTCACAAACAATAACATAAATTGGCAAATTGTTCGAATCCCACAAAAGATGAAAATACTAATTGCATATTCTTCTTATCCGTGAAATCAATAAAATTAACTATATGAGAATAATAAATGTAAATTCTAACTTTGTAAATACAAATGTACCAGGTAATACAAAACATTCAGAATTCTAGAGTACATGTAATAATTACAGAATTTCAACAAAAGTTTTGTATGAATGGAACTTTGTATTGACAAAACTCTATAATTTTCTAGAAATTTCAGTTCAAAAATTTATGCATCATATATACATTGAAATTGTTATTGTAGCTTACAATCTAAAAAGGTATCTTACCAAGTCAAACATGACATCTCTGAGCTCTCCCCAAGTGTGGTATGCCTCTGGTTTGTCCAAGCCTCTCATGTTTATAACATCACTGAATATCCTCTTGTATATATTGAAGTTCTGATAGTAAAAAAGTAGATAAACAGCTTGTGTAAGCATGTGAAAAATTTCTTGTCATAAAGTGTATTTAAAGATGAGTATTACTATACATATATTCTTACCTGGGCATTGGCTGGTGCTCCATACTTGACGTAAATATCCAGAGCTTTCCGGCTATCATTGTTCTTTATTAGATGAGTGGCATACAGTGCAGCATACTTGTGCAGAACTTTGGCATTCTGATGAAAAGAATGGCATACAGATATACATACATTTATAAACTGTCACACTTATATTCCACTTCTCTAATACATCAAACAATTTAAACTTGAATGTTTTGTGTCAAAGTCTTTATATTTAATGTCTCACCTGTTGAGCTGCTGTTTCCAAACATTTCTCCCACTCTCCTTTCTCAATGTACATATCCAAAGCACCCACCACATCAACGCTGGCCAGCTACAGCAAAAATAAAACGTTAATGAATTGTTCATCTTTTGTAATACAAAATACAGAAAGAAATTAATTTATCACAAAGTTCTGTTATTGACCAATTCAGCATTTCAATCACTGTTTGTGTACCTGCTCTGCCTTTCCTTGGTTTTTGAGACTGTCTTTATACCGCTCATCAACATAGGCCTCCAATCTACAAAAAAATTCATTTTTCAATTACATGCTCATGGAGTTTTT
Source organism: Magallana gigas (assembly GCF_963853765.1). Lineage (NCBI taxonomy): Eukaryota > Metazoa > Mollusca > Bivalvia > Ostreida > Ostreidae > Magallana > Magallana gigas. The sequence continues at coordinate 41,641,675 of NC_088859.1, forward strand.
ACTACATATACAAACTATTTCAAGAAATATACAAAATTTGAATTCTATGTTATTTCTCTGAATCAATGAGGTCTGTTTGCTGATCAACATGTACCTGGGTTCTAACTCCTTTGCCACTCGCTTGGCCTTGTTCCACTCCTCAGCAGCAATAAACATGTCAATGGCATCCTTAATCAGGTCAACATTCAGATACAGCTCTGCAGCCTGCAGTCAAAAACAAAATCAATTTAACAAGGTACACGTACTACAAAATGAAACAAATTTGCTTAATAAGATTTAGGAAAATGAATTCATTTAAATTTGTTAAGCTTTAAATTTACCAAATAAATTGTAAAATTAGAAAAATTTACATGTATTCTTTAAAACCTTTTTTAAGACATTGAGCACATTGTTCATGCTCTAAGTTGCTGCATTAATATGAGTACTGACCTGTTCAAACTTCCTGATCTCGGCTAGTCTTGGTCCAGCAATCTCAGCTACTGTCTGAGCTCTTTCTTGTCCCAAGAATTTCACAGCTATATCACCAGCCTACAACAATTAAAAAAAAATCCTTTATCCTGATCTACATGTATTTCAAATGTATATATAGAACAAACTTCCAAAGTTTGGTGTAGGTATCTTTCTATACCTTCATCCAGCACCTCTCTAGGACGTTCCTATCGTCAGTGAGGTTGGTAGTGACCTTGAGGTAACACTCCACCGCCCGGGCATACTCTCCCGAGGACTCCCACTCACGGGCCTGTCGCACCATGGCCTCAATTCCACTGAAAACATTTTGTAATCAACAGTCGCTTTCTTTTCTACATTATAAAATCGATAATCTAATTTTTTAACTTCAGTGACTTTTTAAGTAAGTAACCCATCCCGACTCCTTCCAATCCAAAGTTTTTTCTCACCTTTGGCCTCCTTTGTCAGCCATTTCTCTCTCATATTCATCTTGAAGATGTTGTAATTTGTGTGGAATATATTCTTTGCATACTCTTAGAGCATCTTGCCACATGGCAGAATCCTACAAACACATTTAAACAATTTTGAATGTTTATATAAGCTATGAATCAACAGAGTTCAAAGAAAGGGAGACAACAAATTATTGGTCATGCAAGATTTGAAATATTATAAATGTTTTATTAAACAACACAGAAGAGTATGCCAGCTTTAAAAGATTAACACATCTTAGTGAACAATATATATTTATATACCTTATAGTATTTGACAGCCAGCTCTGGCCTCTGGGCCCGCAGCAGATAGGACTCTGCTTTGGCATATTCTTTCTCCTCAAAGGCAAAGCGAGCCTGTCCCACGAGGACATCAGCGACCGAGTCAGGATCACTCTGCTCGGCAACTCTCTGGGCAGAGTCCCAGTCCTGGTTGTGTACATACCTGTTACCAGGTAAAAAAGATACCTTTATTACACTCACTGATTGTAAAAATGTTAATAATTAATATACAAAAATTGTTCATCAAAGATATCTGAGTCATTTGATCACATTAAACAAAAGAAAAACTTACATAAGGACTGCTTCCTTTGGTTTTGCAGCCTTGATGAACTCGGCCTCAGCCTCATGAAACCTCCCCTCATCCTCCAGGAACATGGCGTGCTTCAGGTGGATCTCAGGTAATTTGTTTTTGTTTGCAAGGCGAGCAAGCTCAAATGCAAAGTCAAATGCACTGTAATAAAAGATAATTAGCATTTAAATACATAAGAAAACCAAATAATTGTTTTCTTGGTTGAAATTTTCAGAAAATTTGGGAATTCATATTATTTTTTCTCGAATTTCAGGCAGCATCTCAGGTATATAAGTGTGGTTTTGTCACTTTTTCCTAATTGACACAAACATTACACTCACCAGTTTTCTGAAGCATACTCAATAGCTGCATCCACCAGACCAAACTTGGCCAACAGTTTGACAGCAGAATCTCCTCCCAGACTCTTGGCCCATAAGTAGGCCACTTGTTTGGCTGCAGTGGCCCCTCCACTGTTCTTAGCAACCTGTCAAACAGTCATTTCCATCAATATTCTTATGCATATACATGTATTTACTTATTTAAAGTATTCTTATCTTTACCTATAAAGTAGATGTTCTATTATTCATTTCTGAGTGTGGTTTTTCAAAGCAAGGAGAGGATTTATTATAACACATCAATATAACACTAGGTATTTGTTATTATAGACACGTGTAATTAATTAGGACCTCACCCTGTGTGCCTCCTCCCACATATCCTGGGACCGGTACATGTTGACGGCAGCTTTCCAGTCCCCAGCCTCCAGGTAGTGGTGCTCTGCCTGGCGCAGGTTTCCCTCAGCCTCTAACTCCTGTATAGTCATATTTACATGATTATTGCAGGAAAGGACAAATTCTATACAAATAACTAAAAAAATTTACTGGTAAAGTAAAACCATAAACAATACAAGAAAGGAAAATCTTGGCTCATGATGTTTATCATTTTGTATCATAAATATAAAGCAAATACATGGACACAGTGTGTAGTTTTAAGCAAAATAATTCTTTACAAATTATTATATTTCAGCCAAATCAGAATCAAAACTTGTGTAGCAGTTTTATTGTTTGGAAGGGTTGTTATATTTCTGTTTTGACCAAATATTGTTGCTGTTAATGCCTGTTTATTGTAAACATAAAAATATTAGGTTGCCCCTTCACACATAGATCCCTTTAAGTAGACCTATTCCCTACCTTAGCCAGGTGTAGATGAGTGTCTGGCACCAGGTCTGGATGGTGGACCTTCACCAATCGTATCATGTCCCCATACATCTTGTGCTTCTTGTACATTGTAATAGCCAAGTCAGGCTCCTGAACTGCTACATATAACCTGAAAGCATAGGTCAATATATTACCATTACTCTACTGTTCTTTGCAAGTTTAAAGTAACTTAAGTAAGATAATACCATATTTTGAACAGACATTTGTACTAACCTTTCTGCCTCTTTGAACTTTGCCTGACTTTCTAGTTGACGAGCTTGTGATATGTACAGTGTGGATACATCATCAGACTTCATGTATGTAGATGCCAGCTTTTTAAAGATACAAAATACAATAAGATGCTGTGACTACTAACTCAGCAAGAGGAACTTCATCTAATAGGAATTGCATCCAAAAGCTTTAATTCCTGTACATGGGACTTTTACCTTATGTGCCATCTCCCATTTCCCAGCATTATTGTACATGTCCACAGCCTCTCGGGTGGAACCAGCCTCAACATAATACTGCTCCGCTTTCTGATGACAAATCAAAAACTTACTTATAATATTCTTCTGAGATCTCTTCTTTATGTTTATTCAAAAGAAGGTTTTTCCATAAATTGCAAATGAAATATCAAGTATACTGTACCTCGTATTCACCAATGGAGGCGTAATGGTCAGCGATCTGTTTGTAGTATTTGGCCGACATGGACGAGTCTTGTATTTCCAGGATCTGGACAGCCTTGAGCCACTGTCGGGATTGTATGGCAGCTTCCACTGCTTTGGATGTGGCCCTATCAAAGAAGTTAATGTATTCTTAACTTAATTTTCATTCAGTATTTTTATCTCATTTCAGATTTATTTGATATGTACGATAATTACAATTCATTAAGATCTCTGGTTTCTTTTCAACAGATAAACTAATACCTTCACACAGTCAAGAACTTACGCGTAAATACATATAAATATGCTTCTCAATATGGATGTATATGAACATGTATTCAAAATTTGTGCTTGTAATTGGCACCTCTTTATGAACAGACAAGGTGGTACAGGAGGGGTGTTGGACTTACCCTGCCTCAATGTAGTGGTTGATGGCAGCGTCCAGCTGTTTCTGAGAGGACAAGTAGTCTCCCCAATGCTCCTCCAGTTTCACAACTTCTGCAGGGAAGGCATAGCGAGCCAAGTCCACAGCTGAGCAATGATAAAATTCATGAAGTTTTTAAATAGTGACAGACAGTTACCGGTAAATCACTTTTGATTAGAATGAAATAAATTTGAAAAGAAATAGGAAGTTTAATTCAGTGCAAAAATGGGCATTACCTCTACGGAAGGCATGTCCCTTCTTGTAACATTCCATTGCTCTTGCTGTGTCTTTAATCTTTTCATATAAATCTCCTGCCTAGAAATTAAAAGTATATTTAATATGCAGGATATAAAATAATTTTGTTATTCTTCTAGCAATTTTCCCTTTTTAATTTTGTTTCCAATTAACATATACACTTACTCTTTCATACAGCTCTCCTTTAATCAAAGCAGAGGCAATTCTTGAAATCAGCTCAGAATTGGACATCAGCTCCTACACACAAAATAATAAAATCAGATATACAAACAAGAAATAAATCACTCTTAGGGATCGTGAGATAGGGAGGGGAACCACTGACTGACCTCTCTGCTGGTGGCCACCCGGGCGGCTCTGGCTGGTAGACCCGCCTTCATGTACAGGTTAATGGCAGCTAGGTGGTCATCTTCTTTTTCTTTGAGCTGTTGAATTTAAACAATAAACCATAAACCTGATATATTACCAATAATCTCACTAATAAAGGATTGAAAAACTTTTCAATAATGTCATTTTTTTTAAAGAGATAGCATTTGTTATATACAATGTATACATACATGTATCTACTATATGGAGAAAGGGGAATAGATTGTATAATATAGAGAAGGGTATCATCTATAATTTCCTGATGAAGTTTAACTGATTGTCAATAAGCCTTACTTCTCCCGCAGCCTCCTCTTGTCCCGTGTTCATCAACCACTGATAATAGCTCCTCTTCAGATTCTCTAGCTCTGGGTGCATCTAAAAATTAACTCATTTGTTTTAGAATCCTTAGTACAAAAACCATGTAATATTTCTATTTCCTATAGAAAGAATTCAATTTACAAATACATTACCTTAGCCTCAGCCACCTCTATGGCTTCATCCCACATGTGCATCTCTTGGTACATCTCCATAGCTTCATCCACATGATTCTACATAAATTGCACATAAAATCCATAACTAACTGAAAACTAATTTTACACAAATACTATATGCTTCATCAAAATTTTCTAATAAAATACAGCAAAACTTCTTTGATACCTGTTCAAGGTAAATGCTCTCAGCTTCTTTGAATCTTTTTTCCATGATAGCCAGTCTTGCTCTGACCTTGTAGTGGTTAAAACCATCTCCTCCCTGCAAAGCAAATAAATATTTACTGAAAATATCAGCACATAAATTAAAAAAATTTAATCTACATGCAGTCATAACATTTCCTTTTTATTAAGCAAGTTAACTTACTTTGGTTTTTGATATTTCCTCTGCAAGTCTAAAGGTCTCTTTCATGTAACGGGCTTTTGCAATGTCACCAAGTGCAGAAAAACATCTGAAAACAAATTTCAATGCATAAATTTAAGTACAATGATCTTTTGACACATATAATTTGTGTCAAAAGTTTGAAATAAAAATGATGTACAGGTATGACAATTCTACCTTTCTGCGATATGCAGTTGCCTGTCCTCCAATGCAAGCTTACTCAGAGTTTTCCACATGGCCTCAGTTTCTGCCGACATTTCTAGTGTCTCCAAAAACGACACAGCCCTGCACAAGGTGAGATGCAATCATGTAGTCAAATACATTTTACACATTCATCTGTTTGACATTTCTTACATGTTCACACATATCAGATTGGAAATTGGACATTGCGACTCCAGACCTTGTTACAAAATGAAGGAAAAATTTCTTACCTTTCAAAGTCGCCATCATCTATAGCTGTGCCGAACTCGATGAGTCCCTCATCCAGCGTGTAGGAGACGGTCTGGACCCCCTCCTGTACCACTACGTCGGTCTTACCATCTGCCTTCTCCAGATCAACAATATCCCCCTGTAATCAAAACAGCAGTACAAACCAATGACTCTTTACGTATACATGTTTTGAGTCGAAAAACTATTATATTACACTTTTGTATACAATCTCTCAAAATGTTTACCTTGATTGGGAACATAGTCACTCTTTCAGGGGCATCGATGTTGTACCAGATGCACAAGTTCCCACGATTCTGACCAACAACCACATCACTTCCTGGCACCCACTGAAAACAAAACACAGGTCACTCTTCAAATTACCATACAAAGCAGAAGCTAAATAAATCACATATACAAATTCAAAATGACTTAAAAATCAAGCAAAATAGTTTCTTGGTAATTCTGAATAACAGCAATTATATGTAAATGTACTAGTTTGAGTGTAAGTATTACCTGTATAAATGTACTAGTTTGAGTGTAAGTATTACCTGTATAAATGTACTAGTTTGAGTGTAAGTATTACCTGTACATAGGAGCAGTAGTTCAAGATGGTTGTTCTGTGCTGTGATTCAATATCATAGAGGTTTAACTGAAAATAAATAAAATTGACATGACAAATCTTGTTTAAAGGGTGAGTGGCACTGTCACAGCTACAGGATTGTGTGGAATTAACATTGTGATACTGACCCTCATCCTTTTGTCTCGGAAAAGTATCTTCCTTCCAGTTTCATTCAACTAAAGAAATAAGAGTTCATGATAAGATTGTCCATTGGTACATGTAATTAGGAATGTGACTATAACTATATAGGTCTGTATTATTTGTTGTCTCATAAACAAATATGTCATACCTCTAGCCAGTCAATCTTAGACTCATGGCTCACTTGTCCGATGGTCACTCCAGTTATCAAGTCCACTGAAAAGAGGAAAAAATTATCAAATTGAAAAAAGCAACAGATGACAACTAAACAACTGACACAAAAAAATAAATTCTAGGCAAGAAGCAAAAGTAGTTTGTGACTTCTTAAGATCTTTCCAAAGGTCATTTTAAAATTCATTATCCTCAGAATTGTTGGTTTTAATCATTATCTTCAAAACTGATGATTTTTGTGAATGACAATGGAATGCGGTGCCTTACTGATAGCGATGGTCTTAAGGTCCAGTAAGTAGGCGATCTTCTTGTTGTCCTCCACGCCTCTCTGCTTCCGCTCGTTCAGCCTCACACTGATCAGGTGAGGGTTCATGAACTCGGTCCTCACACACCCCAAAACCTCATTGGCTCCATACTCAATCAGAGCCAGCTCGCCGGCATTGAAGATCATACACACCTACGGTCACAAAAACATTACAAGTTTTAACCATTAAAGGCAAAGTGGATATTCTGCATGTCAAATTCTTTATTTCTTTATTTTTTTGTACATCCTATAAACAGAAACAATGAATTACAATTTACTTACACTTTCATTGTCAAAGTAGTATTTTTCATTTCCTCCTGAACCTTGCCATGGAATCTAAAACACGCAAGTTTACAAAATTAAATCCTTCATTGAAATTAAAGACAAACACATTAAATGCAATAAGTACAATGATTTTCATATTCTGTTACTGCTCTAAGAAAGATAACAATAGCCTGATACAGTACCTCACTGAGCTTGTTGTTCTGCAGGTCTCCCAGTAGGATGGTGTCTGAGGTGTGGGCCACCAAGTAACGGTCTTTGCCCATGATTCTAACCTCATCAATTTCATAGCCATAGTGGGACTTCAGTACCACTCTTTGTCCACTGGACAAATTTTTCACAATCACCTAAATTGGAAATGAAGAGTTTGATAAAATCACATTTTCAAAAAAACATTAATACTCCTCATTAAATACAAGTAATATAACTTTGAAAAAAATTGAGACTTATTTTAAGTCTATGTGTAAGAGAAAGGGTGATAGGTTTGATATTGTAACAATTTCAAGTATTACTTAATCCCAACTTTTACACTAACCTGACTAAGTCCAACATGGGTCATCTCAAACTTGTTCTTGTAGATAGTTCTCTTCAGACAGCAATCAAAGATCTCCACCCCTCCACATAGGGTACCCTGTATACACATGAAAACAAAACAGTCAAATATCCACAATTATATAGTAAATTTATTTATAAAGTTTTGCAAGCATTTCATGAAAAACCAAACCAAATTACAAAGATTTATTTGACAAAGGTGTATGCATTTCTTGATTTTAAGAAAATATATTATACACTGTAAAAATTCTTTGCTTACACAGGTAACCCTGGAGCCATCTTTTTTCCATGCCAGAGCAGTGATAGTGTAGAGATGAGGGATCTCCTTCAGTTTTGGTTCATCCCACATCTGTCTTCTGGGACTCCAATTCAGCACTCTCAGCCTGAACAATTATAAAAATCATTCAAAATTTGAAATTACTCGGCAAAATACAAGTTCTAAATAAAAGCATAAGTTACTAATAATATCAACTATACATGTATATTTATATCCATTATACGATCTACTTTCTTTTAGCATCATACAATTATACATGTCAAGTCAAATAAACAACTCTCACTTGTCAAAACTCCCAATGACAATGGACTGGCCACTTGGACTGGAGACAGCACAGGTAAATTCATGTTCATCTTCCTCGCGACTGTAATCAAAATGCTGAAAGCTTCGGCCTTCACGTCCATACGCGATGATCCTCTTGTCACATCCGGCAGCGACAATAGAGTTCTGAGAAAAGGCCAATGCATACGGAGGACATGGGTGTGTGCTGATCTTGCCCTAAAATCAAATTGACATCATAACATGTCTAGCCTAGCATATGTCTTTTTATCAAATACCCTAGTCAATGACTTTATCAAAACACAAAATGGCTGAGAAAAACCATTGAGAAGAAATCATTTAAATCTTTATTCATTGATTACTTGATGATAAGTTTACATGTAATTGGTATCTGATAGAGGTGTTGGTATGCCGATTGATTTACCTGAGAATCCCCAGACCCCTCATCATCAAAGAAGTACCGTACAATGGCACCATCAGCATGTCCTGACAGGAAGCCTTTCCCTGAAGGACTGCACAGATAATACACTTGTTAATGTTTATAAAATACACAGAAATGTACTCAGAAAATATAAGCTAATTAGTTAAGCACAATATATCTGTTAGAAAACTTACTTTGAAGCCAGAGACACAACATAAGACTCAGTTCCATAGATGGTAGAGGATTTGTTGGTTTTTATGTTGGCTGCTCGCACCTAAATCAAGTTGTTTTAAAAAATTTGTAACAACAATCTGTAATGTTCAATTTAGCAAAGTACTTAAAAACTATGTTATGCAATGTAGTATACAAATATCATACCTTTCCATCTGCAAGTCCAAACACAATAGGTTGGTCAGGGGGCCAGATCAGGCAGGTTACAGCACTCTGCTGAACAAACTTGTTACAAATCACCTTCTTATCTCCCCTTTAATGAGAAAAAGCAGAATTCTTTCATGGAGTATGATGTTCTGGTAAAATCCATAATAACACAGGCAACATATCTGTATTTAAATCTATAAATAGTTCTAGTAACAAATCACCATACCATGCTAAATACCATTTATATAATCTTTAGGGATAGCTAACATTATTGTGGAGATTTTTTGTTTTTGGAGGGTGGGTGGGGATAAGACACTGTGTGTTAAACTTTTATTTACCATTCTTCGCCAATTTTGTAAACAAAAATGATGTTGTCTGTCTGTCCAACAGCTATTTTTGTAGAGTCTCCAGAAAATGCCAGCCCTTTCACAGTGTAGCTCCTTTTCCCATACTAAAACAGAAACACAACAAATGACAGAGAAATCATTAAAGCTGTGATGAACTACAATTTTTTCATCAAAAATATTCATTTAAAACATTGCTATTATATAGTCCAATGCAAGATATATTCAGTGTTTATAAACTTCTGTAATTTGCATTTTAGTGGGAGATATCAATCAAGCATAATTGCATTTTCATCATATTGTATAAAAATTAATTTCTTGTCAACTTTTTCATATTACACATATATAAAAATCTTTCTTCTGATAAAATTGAACTTCTTGTTAAGTCTTATTATTATTTTTCTCAATTCAAAGGTTTAAGGTGGCTCATACACCTTAAAATTGTTTCTCAAATCAACAGAAAATGACTTGAATTTGAAACATAGCATGAAGCATAAGATGTACATATTAAGTCAAATAGGCCAAAAAAAAAAATACTTTTTATCACAAATACGATTTTCAAAAACTATAGTAACTACTTGGTATGTACAAAAGCCTCAGGTGGATTTTAACTCAGGATCTGCAGTTCAAAAGCCTTAACCACTGAGCTATGATGATTCTCAATTGTACTGATCGATACAACCATTCCACAGAACATTTAAATCATCGTGTCATAAAGCCCTGATGCAGTGAGCTACACCAAAATAAATTATAACTAAGCATTTGCAAATACCTTTGAATCTGCTGGTTTGGTAGAAAACTTATCTCTTTTCTCTCCTTGTTCATCAAATAACAAGATGACTCGATCTGACGTACAAACTGCCATCTTCTGGTTACTTGGTGCCCAAGCAATACAACATACTTTTGCAGCTCCATCCTATCAATCGTAAATAAAATACCTTGTTAACATTTTAATATTTACTAGTTAAAAGAATTTTACCATATAAAAATGTAATTTAAAAAGTTTTCAACCAACAAAATTGATTATATCATACGAAATGTATCCAATATAAACATGACATTATATAAAAATAATTAAAAAGATGTAAAAAAAAAAAAAAAAAAAGGCTCCTTGCTATATGACGTTATCACTACCCACTGTATAAGTTGATACTTGGTTTATGATTTGATGCATTTCATGGTATTCAAAATTTTTTAGGACAATGATCAGTGACTGTGTATTGACATAATGTTAACACAGATATGTTGCAATACAAGTTTTTACATTGTTCTGCATGATTTATCGCAGTAGAAAGTAAACAGTTCATCTGTGACATGGTCAAAACTTTAAACTGAGTGCGGAATGGGGATACCAAATAGTAATTGGGTCACACACTAGCAAAAATGTGTGACAAAAACAAAAGAAATCTTCGAAATACAATAATAATACAAAGAACCACTGACCCCCAACCCCATAGGCATACCTTCAATAAATACAACCCCTTACAATGCCATTCATCACAAATTAATCCATAAGCTTAAAGACTACAGCAGTAATTAAATTTCTGTTGAAAATTGCCAATTAATTGTCTCCTCCATTGAAAGTTAATCGTCAGTGCTGCACTCGCCCAAGTCACACTGTAAAATATATTATCCCAAATAGGATATTATTATAATTCATTTTCATTTGGGCATATTTAGGCGATTGGTTCCCACCTGCTCATTCTTTGCCACTTTCAATTAAACTAGTAAATATTTACAATATCCAAGTTTACAGGGGATCAGAGGGTTTTAGTAACATGTATAAACAACTTGCGTGAAAATATCGTTAATTTACCTGTGGTGGAAGCACATTCTTCAAATGTTTCAACTGCATGACTGCAGTTTCAACTTCTTGTCTGTTATCGAAATCAGATTTGTTTGTGGAATGCTAAGGAAGGCCTCGTTTTCGATATTAACATTATGATCAATCCGCAGGTGCGTAAAATTTTATTGAAAATAAATCTCATATTTTGGTGGATTTTCACTTTGTTCAAATTCAAATATTATACCATTTAGACGAAAAACAACCAAATTTGTGAAATATTTGAATTTTCAACAAAATAAATAAATATGTAAAGTGGAGTAAAATCTCGAACCCGACTTTAATTAATTTTTTTTTACATTTTCTTTTTTTTCTTTTTTTAAAGGGCTACATGGTCGTGGCCATTTTTGGACTTAAAAAATCTCCGAGAAAAGATGAGCTCTGTATGAAACTATAGAAAAACAATCAAACTTTTCAGGTTAAATTTATGTAACCCCCCCCCCCCCAAAAAAAAAAAGTTTACCAGCTTAACAAATCATCAATACACTAAGAATTAGATGGTATAAAACACCTGTCTATATCATTGTGGATAAATGTGGATTAATTTATTAATGTGGATAAAGGTAAATCATAAACAAATAAACAAAATACTTTCACTGATTAGAATTTTCAAATTTTAGAGTATTTGACCAAAAATATATTTTCTTTGCGATAGCTGTGAGATATCAAATTGGGGATGGGGTTATAACATTATGCTTGATTTTACTGTTCATTTCGATACGAAGTGTGTACAGGTGTCCCATACAACGCTAAGGTAGATATGATGGTTCATTTTATTTATCACCCTGACACAGTCTTAAACGATTGCATTTTCAAAATATCCTTTAATTTATCGCTCTAAATCCTTCACCATTAACATATACGTTACAATATATTTTAATATATCACAGCTTTTGAGTACCGCAAGAATACGAGACACATTATATTTTAAAATTGAATATTTTTTTTTACACATTATAACATGGATTTTTGGTTTCAGGGTAACCAGGATATGGCCGTAAGGGAAAATATACTGGATTTAAAATATACATATAAAATTAAAACATACACGTGTCTCACAAAGTTAATAAGGGGGCAGAGCATCTCTTTCGATTTTTTTCGCCAATTTCTTGTGTTCTGTCATGTTGTAAATTTTTGATTTACCGAGTGGAAGTAAATACAAAATTTACAGTCATGTTAATTGTAAATTTTGTATTTACTGCCACTCGATAAATTTACAACATGGCATAACAGCCATTCGTTAGATATCCTTTTTCTTACATAAATACAAATTCAAGCATGCAAGCATACGAAATCTTCAAAACCTTGGTACTGATTTTTAAACGACATAATCTATATATTATGCACGAGTTACAAGTGATAGATTTGAATAACGAAATAACATTCTCGAAATTTGAGCAATAGTTATAAAAAATGTGTTAAATTGATTGAAACTTTTTCAAATTATCAACCTGTCTTATTTGAAGTTATTTCTCTGAAATAAACACATCAAATTAGATATTAATTTATGTCGCGGCGATATCACATATGCATAACGTTTCGAACAATATCCTTTACATTTTACAATAATATTCGTTAAAACTTCTACATTGTATAATTCGACTATGAATTTTCTACAATACACCGCGATGCATTATATATGATATTACTTTTGGATCACCCCCGTGGTTTGATGCATTACATTTAGATATTTGTACAAAGTCATATACCATCATGCTAGTAATAGATTAACGAATTGTTTTTATTTTACATTTACTTGTAAATTTGAGATATTACCGTAGAATTCATTTGCTGCAAAAAAATCAATAGTTTAGCTACCTATCTATCTATATACTGATATAGGAAATACACTGTTCAGAGAATTGAACCAGTGACCATATAATTTAACTTCTGTCCAAACATATCTTAAAATTTCGAACTGTTATTGACTGAAATTTGGTTAAATTGTATCCCGTATCGTATACGAAGTGCAAATGTTTCGCGATTTAACGCGAAACCCTCGCAAACAAACGCGTAACTTTCGCCATATAACGCTTTCAAATCTGTGAAACTTTCTGAAACTTCAGTAAGTTCTAAGTAAAGAAATGAACTAAGTTGTGCAACTTCGGTAACTCAAATTCATTACGATTCTGACTGTCAAATTGAATGTAATATTAAGTCATACACATTCATTCACGGATGTACATGTTTCGCAATTACATTTATTCGCAAAAGATTCACGTATTAAAGACAAGTTTTTTTTTCTGAAAAAAAAAAGTCACAAATCCGCGGAGGCTACGATTTTGTTCGCAGTTATTTTAGTTTGATCGCGAAAGTGTGGAATCTATTTGCAAATATTTACATTTTCCAGTGGCTTTGCCTGTGATAACACTACGTATCGATTTTGCACACTATAACCCATGACTTCAAATGAAGCCAAATTGAGGCGCCAGCGGGGTTTGCTTATTTACATTTAAGTATTAAATCGTCCGATGGTTTAGAATTATATAAATATAAGTAATAAGTAATCATTCTTTGAATATTATAAGGTGATAATTTCGGTCGGGGCGTGATCAAATCTATCATAAAGGCCTCCGGGCTTTATTGGATTTGATCACGCCCCGACCGAAATTATAACCTCATAATTTCAAAGAATGATGCCTTATTCTTTAAAAGTTTTTGCGACAATTTGTACATATAAATGTTTCGGTAACAATGCTATGTGAATTCAGAAAGTTTGAATTTTGAAAGGGGGGGGGGGGAGTTGGTAGGGGTGTTCTGGACCTCGGGCTATTATGCCTTTTATCTATTTTTTAGGAACATGCATTGTAAATGATTCCAAAAGGCTTTCATATTCTAAAGGTTAAGTATTGAAAAAAATGCATGAAAAAATACATGAAAAAAACCCGGAAAATGAACAAAGAAAGAAAATTAAAATGTAAACAAGTTTGGGGAAAGCAAATCAAATTAAACAACATTCCTTGGACCAATACATGCAATAACTCCTTTACAATAAATGTAATTATTTTATATACAGTACTTAGAGGTTCAGCATTGTTTAAAGGCTCAAAACATTGTTATCTGAGAAACTTGACACAAGTTCTGGTCTTCAGCGATAAAACTACACAGATGTTTTCAAAACAAACAAAAACTGAAAAACAACATAAATTTATAAACTTTTATTGATCTTTTTTGGCATTTATTGACAATATTGCACAAATGGCAAAAATATTTGTACAATTACATGGTCCCAGAAAAGAGTTAACAATCAACCATTCTGAGATAAAAAGAAACCCATCTGCAACACATCAGTATTGTTTCATTCAACATATACAGCTTCTCCCAAATAGCGAGAAATAAAAACACAAATAAAGGCAAACATTGAACCATTAAGGCACCTTACATGAATAGAAGGTATATGAGATTACAACACTGATATTGTTCCAACTACATACTACACAACTGACTACCCATGTACATGTATTTTAGTCATTCAAAAGCAACTTTGTCATGAACTATTGACATAAAATAAAGCAATTCACTTATAATGTCCATTTACAAGTATGTAATGCCCCAATAAATCTCCGGCAGTTGAAACTTGCGGCTAATACGAGATGTTTTATAATACAGAGTGTAACCCCTTTGTACAACTTCATAAAGTAAATTGAATACCACGTACATCATAGGGAAAATGCATTTTGAAAACAGATGGTCTACTCCATAGGACGGCATAAAAAGTGGCAGTTTAAAGTAATTAAATGTTACAAATAAATGTGCATGACTTCTAGACAGAGTTTTACTACATTTTACAGTATCCATACGATATTCTACTTACATTCAGTGTTTTATATGGTATAGAGTCAAAACTTTTGGAAAATGCATTAAATGAAAGAATTCATTGGCAAATGAAAATGAACCGATTCATATGATCAGACCAAGCATAAAATATGATCATTCTTTATATATATAAAAAATACAGTTTGAGGTAGTGTAGACGGAACCTGTTAAAAAAGAATCTAAAACACAGATTTGATTTGATCAACACTCCAAAGATTTTCATTACTTGGAAAACACAAAAGTGGATTCATAAAAAGTACTCCTGTTTGATATATCTCTAATATGCACATTTGTAAAGTTCAAAAACTGTGAAGAATTTATATAGTACAATATCAATCATATAACAAAACATGCTACAATTAAAACTCATTTCTTTCATTCTTCAGCTAATTCTTCAACTACACATATAACTATTTACAATCACAATATATAATACTTGTTACATATCCTCCATATCAGTAGAAAAGATCTTGAATACAAGTGCACCATTCCTTTGGACTTCTTGTGTCTAAGTATGCAAGCTTCCATTTAGAACAAGTTCATCCCATTACTTCAATCAACTCAACTTGAATGTATTGGAATATTCTGTGTGATGCAGATACTCTGATGAACATGTCCAAGTATTTCACTTGACAGTAAATGAGTAAAGTGAACTAAGTAAATGTGTATGATAACAAACCATAAGGCAATACATTTATTACAACAAAAAGCCCAATTTTTCCAACTCAAAGAAGTCCTGCTTGTAAACATGGAAGCAACATTGAGCATTCGAGTGGAAGGAATGGAATAAATTAATCCCTGAAATCTGTTCCAAAGTATCGGTCACCAAAATTACCTGAAAACAGAGAAAGAACATTAATATGTGGTTGATGTGTTTATAGCAGTAACTAAAGAAAGAACTAGGTACAGTTTCAGTCATATTTTGCCCTGTTTTAGAGTGATTATTAAAAATATCACAAAAAATTGAAATGTAACATTTATTTACACAAGAATATCCATAAATAAAAAATCTATAAATCGGTACCTGATTAGACTTTCACAAGGTTAATTGTGACGTCATAAAGAGTGCAATTTTCCGTAATTTTCATAAAACTGAGCAGATGACACCAGTTCCTTAGTGTTTTTTTTTTTAATAAAAAAATTTGTCCGCAGCCATTGCCCACAATGAAACTCACATTAACTTTATCATGTGATCTCACATAAAATATCTTAATTTCATAGTGAAATTCCTCTTCAAAAAACTATGAGAAAATGTGCCATTTTTATCATTTTTGACCAAATCATAGAAATATGCCAAAATGACTAAGTCATGATTATTTTTTGAAACAAAATAAAGGTGTATAACTTGGTACTTTATGTACACACACGTTCAAGATCGTAAATGTATACTATTGTGAGATTTAAACATCTTTTGAATTTTAGGGCAAATATGAAACTGTACCTTCATCTGCTAGTGAAAAATAAAATATTCACAAAGTAAAAACTTTGAAATGTACCTATTCCCGGGAGGATATGGAATTGTTCATTCACTTCTTTGTCTACTGCAGTAGTGACTATCTTGACTTTGGGGAATGCATATGCAACTGAATGAACACCTGCAACAAGTAAA
Source organism: Magallana gigas (assembly GCF_963853765.1). NCBI lineage: Eukaryota > Metazoa > Mollusca > Bivalvia > Ostreida > Ostreidae > Magallana > Magallana gigas. The sequence goes on from NC_088859.1 coordinate 41,658,410, forward strand.
CAATACTAGTTAGTCAATTAGACTACCGGTATATTTTCTACTTTCATTTACATACAAAAATCCAATACTTTTATTATGACTGTTGAGAATTTTTAAGAGAAAATAAACCTGATTTGGCTAGAAAGTAGAGACAAGAAGGTGAGCAAATAAACTAGATTCGGCCATAATCAAAGAAACAAGAGTAAGATAAACCTGATTCAGCCATAAGTAGAGACAAAAGAGTGATGTTCTTCTCGGGAACATCATGATCCAACAGCACCCGTATAGCCATCATGGCCGCTGCCCCAGTCGCCACGGTGGCATCCATCAACATGACGTGAGATTCTTTAATATCCTTTGGCAATCGGAGGTAGTGCAACTACAATGAGAAGTATTAAATGAAAGTTATATCAATTAACAACAATGTGTAAATTTTGCCTCAACACTAAACACTTTGAAAATTAATGCAATACATGTACCATAAATGTTTCATTAAATTACTCTGTATTAAAAACCCCGCAGATATTAAAAGTTAAAACCCTATAAAATGGAAAAAATTATCTGACATGCTGTGGAATCATTTAAATTTGTGGGGGCCAATTTTTGTGGATTCCAAGTTTTTTGCTTATTCATGGCAATGTAATTTCATAGATGCATCTATTCTGCCTTAATTTGCCTACAGATAGTTAACCAGAACACAAGTTTTCAGTTTGGGTAAGAAAACTCTATCAAAATTTGTTTTTGTTTAGGATATAAATGGGGGAGGACCACCTATGAATACCACGAAAACTAAGCCACCATGAATTCTAATGATTCCAGAGTACTGAATACAAAATTTTCTTTATTTCATCCCCTGAAAATACATCAATGATTTCCCCATTGTATGTGAATGTATCAATATCTTACCTCTGGTTCCCCAGTATCTAGGTTGGTTTGGATTAGAATTTTCCCCAGTCTGATATCCTTGCACACTTCACAAAGAGCTTGTTCCATCGTTTCTCCTGCCCTTAATATCGACACTCCACAAATCTGAAGAAAATTAATGTCCATGATAAATTACTTACCTAGTACATAATATAAATCTCTTTTCTCCTAAAGCATATTCATACTTATAAAAATAAATCTCACTTTGGGAATTCAAATCAGACTTAAATTTGTCAAAAGCAATTTAACAGAAATTTTTAATGAAAACGAAAAATAATTGAGGAATAGAGATTTAATTTAAATAGCAAAATATATGAAATAATTCATGTCAGTACTCAGCAATAATTATCAATAAGCTGAGCAAAATGGAAGAAGCTTTGATTGTTGAAATTTGACTCATTAATATTGAACACTGAATGTAAAAATTAAGCTTAAAGCTTTATACAGCATTAGCATATGTTTAATCCATAAAATAATGCATATTAATCAAGTACTCTTGATGGAAAAAAAACAAAACAAAATATAACCAGTACACTATCACTGTCTCTATTTAACTCTATCTAAGATAGGAAGTGGGTGGGAATGAAAGGAATATCACACTCATTGTCAGGGTTTTAAAGTGTTTCAAAAGTTAAAAATAATTCCAAAATCACAACCTATACAATGTAAATAACATCAAATTAAAACAAATATATCATTCAATACATATTTAAAATAGTTATAAAATATACAGGTAAACAAAAACTGTGAAATGTGAAAACATGAAAAATTGACTTCATACAGGTACGCAGCAATGTTAAGGCGTCCCAATGCTAAAATACGGCTAGAAAACGATATTATTTGAATCATCGCAAAAAAACTTTGACCTGGAGTATTATTTAAAATCTATGTTACAATTATTGACAATGATGTTAAACATTGTATCTTATGCATTTTTGTGACATCATATGTACTTTGTAATCACTTGAAGGGCAAATCCTAAAATTGCAAATGATCTATTTAAATCGCATCAACGCAGGTGATTGATGACATTAAATCATAAATATTTTTAAGAAAAATCCTTTGTTATTACATATACTATGAAGTTCTTGCTTGGGCTTGAAATCGATATTTCATTTATGAAAGATATTGTTGAAACATTCTACAAAATCATCAAAATAATGCACATTTTTACTATTTAAAAGCGATTTATAATTGATTGGGGTAAAACCATAGGTTTCCCAAGCACGATTCACATTGGTACTTATTTTCTCTACCAATTTTACGTAAAATATTCTAAAATTGTGTTGATCTTTCACCTGCGCCAAGCTAGTTTTTACATGCATTGAAATTTCTTCATTCAGTTGTTAACACATAGCAGGGAGAGTCTCCAAACCACTAGTTTATAAATAGTCTTTTACTTAAAACAAAGCTTTGAAACTGCCAATTATTTGATACTGGTTATTAATATGAATGAATTCTGTACGTCTAGCATTAACAGCAGGATCTATGTAAAGATGACATGCGGTTTTATACCAGTTTGATATAATTCACTTTTAACGTTAAGAGACATTCCCTAAGAACTATTGACAGGAATGCAGATTGTGACATCAAAGTTAATTATGATATCATATCGTATGAAGTACAGACAAGTGACTTTCTACACTTCGCTGTAAAATCAATCGGGAAGCCTTAACATGCCCACGTAGTAAATACTGGTACTAAGAAACTAGATGTAACAGAAATATTATTGTGTTTCCATGTACTTTCAAAGAATTGATATTTTGCAAAAATAAAACAACATTCTAATGTAACACTTGACTGAAAATAAAATTTAAATATTATAAATTTGTTGATTAGATTGAAATAAACATGTTTTTATTATCAAGTTAAATACCATTTTAAGGTTATATTGTCAAGATTAATAATGCATATACATGTATATAAATGTACATTCTAGAAAACTTTTGGAATCATGTGTCAGATCTAATAAGATCTACATACAGTAATACACGCTTATAATGAAGTACCAGGGATGGGCAATTTTGCTTAGATATAAACGTACGTTGTAATTTGTTATATCCATTAGCTTAACAATATGTTTAAAACCCATGGGGCTTGAAAATCACTTCACTATAAGCATCAATTCATTATAAGAGTCTTCACTATAAGCATGTTTTACTGTAGTGTTATCCTGCAAATTTTCATATCTTCTGATTTGAGGAACAAAAAGGTGGTTCTAAAAAAAAACAATTATAATTTAATATGGTAATATTTTTTTACATTAATGAAACAAAATATTGATTATAAAAAAAAAATAAAATTCAATTATCTACTTGAAAAATCTGTAAAATGAAATCAGGGTTCCAAATAATTCATTAATGAGTCACACCATGTTAACATATTAACTACCGGTACTCAACATACCCATAATTTTAAACAGTGCACATAAACACGATAAAAAAACTTAATTCATTTAAAGATTAGAACACACTATCATTAAAAACTCCTATTGATGATTAGAACCCTGTTTAATTTCACCATAATCAATCATAAATCATTCAAAACACAGTAAAGGAATATGATGACACAAGTCTGGAGTTGATGTAAAGAGTTGAACCAAGACAAAATCAGTAGCAGACAGCGATCTAGAAAACTGTGATATAGATAACCATACAAAGAAGCTGCACATTCAGCAGTCATGCTTACCATCCCGCCATCGCCCTGATGGTGGAAGAAACAACGGTCATTAAAGCATGTAACAGTCAGTCACAGTACGTTCTGTGGCTTCAGTTCTCAAAGACAGCACAAAATTAGTGAGCTACAGAAATATTCACATTTATAATAACCTAAAGTCAACACATCACAGGGACGAGGTTTTACCTTGCTGGCGTCCAGTCGTCTCCCTTCGTACTGAATTCCTTGTGGGGTTTCTACAATGACTGCCTGTAACAAAGTGTTGAAGACATGTCAATATTTTCCTGTCACTTTAATAAAAATCACACATACGCACTCACTTCATATTTTGTTTTTAGTTTGAATGCAAAAGCATATGAAATTTATGAAACAGTGTGCACAAAGGTCTAAACATGTAATTATATATATTAAAATAAAATAAAATTAATGGTTTTCTTTAATTTCTATTAAAAAGCAAAGCTAAACTTTGTCTTTTTTGGTCCTCATTATGATGGTTCTGTAAATATATTGTACATAATAAAACACTAGATTTCTTGTCATAATATTATACAAATTAAGGTACTTGTTGTCATGTTAACAATACATATACTATTAATGCCCTGAATAAAATATCAAGGATTTCCTTACTTTATGGGGCAGCATGGATAAAGCATATTCAAAAAGCAGCCTCATGAGTCTCTTGGAGTAGAAGATGAATTCATCTCGAGGTGTTTCACGATTTCTTTAAGACATAAAAATGTAGAGAATATGTACTAATGTACAATAACCACTCATCAGTTAGGAGTTTATGATACTCATCAAAAGACAAAGAACATTTTCTTCATATTGTAATATTCATCTTAGAATGGATAAATCTGTGTTACATTGCCTCACTAGATGACCTGAGAATTTGATACAGAATTCTCCAGGGCCACAAGGCTCACCTTATGAATGTATGGAGCCCCTGTACTTGTGGTGTCTGCTCTAGCACATACAGACTGTCCGGGGTTTTACTTCCATTGGTGGCTGAGTGTGCAAGTTCCTTTCTTAACTTAAATCCTCTCTGTAATGAAAAGTCACAGGCGAAGAATCAATTGAAATTCAATGGAAAATAACTCCATTTTGTCCATTATGAGTTATAGTAAATTATGGTTTCGCTTTGCAGCTATTCATTCATATATTAATTGAAGGCATAAAAAACCCACAACACTTTATATAGAAATGACAATATTCTAATCTTATTTAAAAATTTATTCTATTTAACAATATGTTAATCTGCTGTTAACATGTGTGCTTCATTATTAGAAAAAAAAGAAGCAATTTCTACCTCAGGAATTACTATCTTCTATAACTATCTGGGATTCTATATAGGTATAAAAGCCATATGAAATAAAACTAGTGAACTAGTAATTTTAATCACCGCAGTGCAGTTACATTTTAACGTCTACAAACACACCGACACACTCCAATCAAACCTTACAAGGTATGCAGCCAACTCAGAATTGCTAGCATAGTCAGATGCCTAAAAATCACAATAAAAGAAATTGCCCGCTAATATTGTACCACCAATGTCCTGCATTGCTGGGATTCCAAGAGAAACCTAAGAGGTTAATAACCTTAGTACAATTTGATGTTTGGGACTTATTCTTAGTTTTAAAGCCGTGATATATTATTCTTCGGCAAAATTATACTTGTATATCTAAAATACATTTTTCTAGTAATTTGTTTACAATTTTAAAAGCCCTATCTAGTAAGGAGTACTGGTTGCTACTTGGCTATACAGCAAAACACGGTTGTATTGATTACAGATATAATGATTTTATCACTTTAACAAATTCTTATTAATGACCCAGCAAATGTCTTGCATAAACCTATAGAAAATTGCTTTATATAATAAACACGGCTATAATGAAGTAATTTTAAGACCCTGCTGGCAAAATTTGAATATATTTTATCATTCATATAATGAATATTTTTCGTTATAAATTTATCATATCAGTGCAATATTTTACCATTAATGAAGGTCCCTATTAAATGTACATATGCATTGCAAGTATTTGAAAATGAACATGTGGAAAACAATTTCTATAAAAAGAAATTGAACCTTTAATTAAGTATCAACACTTTATGGAGTCACACAGATTTTTCTCTTTAAAATACTGGGACAAAAAATCAAATTTACAAAATTATACTATAAATCTAAATCTTTTTACCCTCTTGAAAACATTATATGCCAATGAGTATGCAGATGGCCTAAACTATATACCTATAGCCTCTAATTAGCCTGATCTAGCTATGTTAACATTTACCTTCTGAAGCTGCGTATGAACGTGGAGAACAATGAGATCAATGGCTACCTGGTTCTCTCCCCCTGTAAAAAGAAATAAAGCCGAACACATGTAGTTTTCACTCAATATTTAAAACTCAATTCACTGATCATGTACCTGTATTTCAGAATCGCATAAAAAGTTGTTGACTGATAAATTTATCAAGTAAACATAGACCCTTACCTCGGGGTACAATTATATCAGCATGAGACATGGTGGGTTCAATGTAGTAGTCAAAGGCTGGCTTCACAAACTTATTGTACTGTTTCAGCACCCCTTCCAGTTCCCGACCACGCTCCGCAATGTCTCTCCTTAGTCGCCTCGCTAGTCTGATGTCTGAATCGGTCTCCACAAATATTTTCATATCTAAAAGCTGAAGTTACAAATTTTGTTTCAATACAATTTAATTTAACATTGGAAAAGTGGCCATATATATTTACGAGTGATTAAAATTACAAATGGTCCTTGAATTTGCTCCTTATGTGAACCTTAAATCATAGTAAATAAGAAAGAAAGATACTTACCAGTACCATAAATAAAAGCAATTGTAATAAAGTGATAAGTATATAAACTAGAACTGTCCTAATGGGACTAATACCCCCACAAGGTTAATTTCAAATGGGACAAATAATTAAATTGAATAATAAAGGTTTGGAACACATACAACAAAAAAATTCTAGAATTGTAAAAAAAAAAATAAAAAATAAGTTAACAAAGAGAAATTAAAATCAAAATTGTCAGAATTTCACTGTAAATATATATCTATAACAGTAATACATTTACAAATGTATGATTTTAAAATTTTCCTCACTTTCTCCTATGGCACAATGGAACTCCATATCAGAAAATTGATCCCATAGGACTATGATTTTCTTTGATGAGCTTGTTAAATTTAATAAACTCCCAAAACATTACCATAATTACCATACTATGTAAAAATATGTAAAAAAGAAAATTTAATACATGTATTACAAACAATTTTAAAATTGCCAAAACAATACAATCATATCAGTAATTTTGAATTTCATTTAAATTAATGCCCAATAGGGTCACTTCATCAATTTACTTGACAAATAAATTTAAACAACCTCTAAAAATAGTTTAACTTCTTTATTAATAATGATATTATTTATTTCCTTATAATGATAGAAACTTTTGGTTTACATGAAACAGTTTTAAAATAGCCCCAAAACCATCAACCATTTTACAGATTATCAATTTCCCCTAAACACATGCTCCATCTGAGCTATGGCTCAGATAATGGCTCCCTTGGGACAAATGAATTCAGCCACACTTGTCTTTGATGTTCTTATTAGCTCCTAAGAATTTATCATTGACAAACAAAAACTTTGCATTGTCAGTTGATAGAATACTTATAAAAAATAATTTTGTTGATTAATTAAGACATAAAGACAAAAAACCTTCATCTGGATGTATTTATATAAATATATTTTAGAGTGTTTTAATACTATTAATGATTTAATAAAATCTGTAAGGATTACCTCCCTTACTTTTCAACATTAGTGTACAATATATAGAATAAGGAAAATGAAAACTGTCATAAAATCATTAAATCTTGTCTGATCTTAAAAAAACTTGCAGGTGCACATCTTCAGATGGTGTTCAACATATGTACAAATTTTCAAACTGTTCCATGCAGTAATAAAAAATTCTATAGGGGGGACAAAGTTGCGTCTACAGACAGACGGACAGACAGAGACAGACAGACGGACAGGGTGAAACCAATATACCCCCCTAAACTTCGTTTGCGGGGGTATAAAAATATATGAATTGTTTTGAATAAAAAATTTGTAGATTCAGTGCATAAATTTTGTTTGATGATATGGAATCTAAAAATCATAGTTTAACCTTCATGAATTTCCAGAGAGAAATAAAAATAACATACTTTTAATAAATCTTTGTTCACAAAGGACATAATTCCCTCAAATATCACAACATTGGCACCATATATAGTTTTCTGAAACAAAAAAACAATACATGTATTAAACTTAACAGGAATTTAATTAGGGTAGAACAAATAATCATCTTTCTTAAAAATTTGCAACCCCAAGTCTAACATATATTATATATAATGCACAATAAATAAAACCCAAATGTATATCTGTATAAATATTTACACTGTGTTTTTCCCTGCCATGTGTCACAAAGTTGTAGATAGGGACCTCCACCTTTTTGCCCTCTTTCAGACGCCTCAAGGTCTTTATTAAGAGATCAAAGTCAAAGGCATCAGGGTGGTCAAAGTTGTACTCATTTTGTTCAGCTAGCTCGTGTTCTTTGGGGCCAAGCACCTGTCAAAACATCTTGATCAATTATATGGGCCAAGTTTTAAAAATTTTTAGTGGTTCCAAAATTTCCGTACAGCTCTCCTAGTCAAGTTTTACACTTTATTCTTGTCTCTTCTGGTTCCTTTTTGTGTGTGTCCTTTTCTCTAAAGTAAGAATATGTGCACTCTTCTTATGAGATATTAAAGCCCTATTTAACTAATTAATATACTTCCAAACTAGTTGTTTGCTTCTACATCAATATCACAAATTATAGTCTTCATTCTCTTCACTATAAGTTTTACAATTTCAATAGAATACGAATGATGTTGGAAAAAGAACTGGTACTGGTATTTAAATAACCTATCTAACTACATGTATATATACAAAATTGATATGCAGTTAAAGGCAATTACACAGTTTTTTGGGAAATAATCCAACACAGGACAGCATTAAATTGTCATATTTTATCAGGTCCTGCATTTGATGCAAAATACCTTGTAAAAGGAGTCCATGCTCAGTAAGCTGACCCATGGTACATCTAAGGCTTCAATGATTTTTCTGGCAACTGTTGTCTTTCCTGAGGCACTACCTCCACAGAGACCTGTATAATGTTGAGATTTAAAGCCTAACTAGTAAAAAGCCTTGGTATTTGTAGTTGTATTTAAAATTCATTCCTGATGGTAACTTATTACCGTTACTCTGGCTAGCTATCCTACTTAAAATATGGGGAGAACAGTATGTTGAATGATGCATTTATTTCAGATACTACTTGCGTTATCAATTGAAACAAGAATTTCCTACTTGCAAATATGATATTACTATTAATATTTCTGTTCTTATTACACATAATTAAGAAAATTGTATAATCAAATTAATCTCACTGACCAAATTATAAAGTATAACTTCAAAATATTCTCTCACAGAACCATTCCAAATTTAAAACATCTGAATTATATACTAATTAAAATTTACCTATGACAAATGCTTCTTTCAGGAGTCCATGGCAATCATACCATGGTGGCCTGCCTGAAGTGTACACAGTTCTCCCCCCTGCATGGAAGTATTTAGCACTGCTTGCTGACGAGCTAGTGCGAGACTTGAGGCGAGCCAGATTGTGAGGTTTAGTGGGACTCTTCGGGGTTTTCACAGGAGACACTGGTCCTTTTATTTCATGTTCTTCTCCACTTCCACTCCCACTTGATGAAACAGAGAAAGTACCATTATATATTCAATTCTTTCACTTAAAGTTTCATTGGCTGGAATATATTCATTAGCAAAACTCACCATTTTTTTAAAGGTTAACTTTCCTTAATAACCATTTTCTTGACTTTGTTGATTGGTTGACAAAGCATATCACACCATATGGTTGACAAAGCATATCACGCCATTTTATGTACATATGTTATAAGTAATTCATGTGTTTCAAAAATTATTGAAAAAAGTTTTAAACTATTAATCATCATGCTAAGCTGCCTTTCTTTACAATGGTTATGAAAATAATGCCAAGCAATATTATAAATCAAAATGTAGACTTGATTTGCACTTGATGACAATAGAAAGCATAAATAAGGCTTGGAGGCCTATGACGTAATTTACATTCACTTTGTTTTAATAATACTATTCTAGGTTCCATTGTACTGCCAAACTTTTATATTCACAGAAAGAATCTGGGGGAATAAGCTGAGGCACAAAACCACATAGGTTCATTAAAAAAAAAAATATTTTATTTCTAGCAAATTTCACTTTCGTTACATTTATTAAACATATGTGATCATATACATTCAGTGCTGCCATAACCCACAAAAAGTAACTTCACATTTAATTGATATTAAGACAACAAAATAGTTACCGGTATATGCTAATTTGGCAACAAAATGATATAGAAATCGGATGTTCAAATTATATTTTTTCATAGAGTGGGTCATCGTACATTTTTTTAAAGAACGAATATTGTTAACACATATTAACTTCTATCTTTTTCAATTTTCCAAAAAATGGTACGAAAACCAACTCTATGGTAAATGGTAAGTTTTCTTCTTTAATTTTTAAGATTGGTCTTTAAATGACTAAGTCCAGTCGTTTGGGTAAAACTGATAACAATAGAATCAGCTATATTATGGTATCTAAACAAGAGAATCAGTGGTGTAGTGGTAAGCGAGGAGTTCGTTAAACAAATGTAACTGTAAAAGAGGGTTTCGAATCGTACTCGTTATGGGTTTTTTTTTGTTTTTCTTTTTGTTTACATTGTTAGAATGTAATTTCCTTTTTTTACTTAATAATATACATTGTTAAAATGTAATTTTCCTTTTTTTTTTCTTAATAATAAAAATTTGCTTATAATAACTTGGAAATAATTTGATATGCATTTTCTACTACTATTATAAAATATAAAATGTATGTTATTCTTTTTGAGATTGCACGATTTCATATTGTAAACAAATGGTTGTTGTGCATGCAGGAAACAATTAAATGGCAAGATAAAACGTTCCATCTCTTAATCCTTGAGAGTCTTGCTAACACAACAAGGACATACGCTGGACAAAATCATGTAATTGTGCACAAAATGCAGAATACAAGCTAAGTCAAATGTACAGTATGCGCCTAAAGAAAATTCAACGATTAACTAGGCATGTATTTCACTTCCAATTGTATCGGCAGGAAAATCACATTACAAATGCGTGTTTTGTTGTGAAAGAAAAAGCATAGTAGTTCTACCAAAAGACACAAAGACCACTAGAACCAATGACCAACACAAAGTTTGACCAGTGACCTATAACAAGCCCCCTTGTTATACGTTTCTGGTTTGACTATCGCTGTCTTCCGTGTGGTATATATAAACCAGGAGGGGGGGGGGGGGGGGGGGGGGGGCTAAGGGGGACTTAGCCCCTCTCCCCACTTTTTTGCAAATTTATACATAGCAAAGACCTTTTTATGCTTGTCAAGATTTTTTATAAGTCTAGCCCCCCCCCCCCACCCCACCCCCAAAACTTTCAATTTGCTTCCGACGCCACTGTTACAGTATATTTTTTTTTGAAAATACATACTTGTTTTGAATACCTACAAAAGGAGTTAACTAAATTCTTTCTGTCTCCGAAGCGGAAAAATCGACTCCCCCATACTCTTTGTCGACTTCCCTGCATTAGGGGCTGTATACGGTGACTGAGGTAAATTAGTAAATTAAATATTGTTAGAAAGTAATCAACATTTTTGTATTTTAACTCTTTAAATGAGTATGTGATTGTCATTCTAAATTTGCCAGTTTAAAGTATATGTAAATACTACAAAATTTAAGCGCATTTACGCTTTTCAAATGTCGATGGCCCCTTTCTCGCATTTTTGGACATTTTCATTTGGACAATACTGTCCACCGTTTAAATGCCCAGTTAACTCGTACGTTTATTACTTCTTATAAGACGTATGAGAGGGTCGTGGGCATTTGCAATGGCTTATTCCCCCAGATTCTTTAAAACATGATTAGAGTTAACATAATTTGTTGTGAAATTTCAAATAAAATCTATTTAATGCCAATAAAATTAATTAATTTTGTCATTGAATATGAAAATAAGTCATCTAATTTATGCATACAGTAATGTTAAATACGTACCATAGAACATTTGTTCAAAAATCTAATATAAACATTTGAAAACTTTTAAAATACCGCAACAATAAGCATGATGACACGCTATAAATATTTGTTTTCAAAGGAGAATGGTTAAATTAAACAAAGAAATTAAATTGTTTTCACTTGCTCTCTGAAAATGAATACTTACGGCCCTTATAATAGAAGCTAAATCATCAAAATTTTAATATTTTCAGGTTGTATTGTGAACTTCTTTTCTACAGACTAAATCATTGCACATGTATTGCACATTGTTATTCTTTGGCATATTGTCAACAAAAAAAGTAAACACGTGGTAATTTAAAGTGTTCATATAATATTTCTTTAACTTTAACAATCTATTAGACTGTTTATTCTAACATTTTCATTGTTAATCAGATATTTAAGAACCTGTCAGAGCCGGCAGAACTGGGTCTGTCAAACGTAAACGTTGATGGTTGAATCTCAATCTGCAGTTCCATGTTTTCCAGCGCCATTCAGTGCTTTAGTCAGCACACTTCCTGTTTGTAGACAACTTAACAAAATAGGCCTATATTAAATAAAATTATAGAGCAAAAATATTTGAGATATTTATAGCCCCAAGACTATTTTTTGTTCTTGTTTTTACATATTTTTATTTTATTAAAATTTTATCATTTTGCCGGATTTTTGATTCCGCGATTCATATTTTAAGTGCACTTCCGATGTAAACAACATGGAGGATGAGGTTGTTTCACTGTTTTCCAGAATTTCCTCTGCTCTTTTCTATGGTGTTTCGTCTTTTATGATAATTGTCGCCAACAAACTAACTTTGACATCTTATGGGTAAGATACCTGTGGTTTATTTCATTTAAAAGTAGCCTCCTTTAATGTTTACTTCCTTGTGAAAACTTCTGCTCATTTGGTCAATAATCCAGACTCCTTTGCTTCATATTGACACGTGTACATACTATGCTTTATCGTTCAAACGTTGATGTGAGCGCAGCAGGAATATTGCACATTTCTTGCATCATTGTTAACTATGTGATATTTTGACAATATCGTCTATTAACTTCAGATAAATTGAGAGATAGAGAGAGAGAGAGAGAGAGAGAGAGAGAGAGAGAGAGAGAGAGAGAGAGAGAGAATAACCATGATAACAGTTCTAAGTTGAAAATAAATCCTAACAAGATACATAATTTCATAGACTTTCTCCAACCTAAAACACTCCTTTGCTTTTGGATAGAATTGATCAGTCTGTAATATGTAGTTTGTGTTTAATTAAATCTGTAAACGATTTATAAGTATTGTTTTGTCTTCTTTTTTTTCCTTGTTGTTATCTGCCTTTTATTCTTCATGCAATTTACAACTGATATTGTCTCTTAACTTGCCTCAGACTTTCTCTAAGGCATGCTACCGACCTCAGAAAATCAAGTATGTTAAATTTACATGGAGATTGAGAGTCTCCATTTTCACCTGTAAACAAACTGCACCACTTCACATTATGGGGCTGGTGATGGTGTTTAAAAGACGGGTGCGTCTTTTTACCCCAAGGAACCCCAAGGATACCCCAAGGAACCCCAAGGAACCTCAATGATAGAAATTAATAACTATTAATACCAAAGGGGTCTCATTGGAGGTCAAGGGTCACCTCTTAGTACCCCAAGGATACCCCAATGAACCCCAAGGATACTCATAAGAACCCCAAAGAACCCCACTAATAGAAATTAATAACCAGTGATTGATACCCCAGGAGTCTCATTAAAATCAAGGGTCACCACAAGCAACCCCAAGGTACCCCAATGATAGAAATTAATAACTATTGATACCCAAGGGGTTTGGTTGGAATCAAAGGGTCACCAATTGGTACCTCAAGTAAACCGTAGGATTTTAACCCAAAGGATGCCCCAAGGAAACTCACAGATACCCCAATGATAGAAATTAATAACCATTGATACCCCAGGCCCTGAGGGGTCTCATTGGAATCCAAAGGTCACCCTTTGGTACCCCAAAGAACCCAAATAAATCCCAAGGATACCCATGAGAACCCCAAGGATACCCCTGAGAACCCCATAGATACCTCGATGATGGAAAGTAAATTTGATAACCAAAGCCGGTCTCATTAAATATCCAAGGGTCACCCCCGATACCCAAAGGAATCCCAAGGATACCCCAATTATAAAAATTGATAACTATTGATACCCCAGGATACGCATTGGAGTCCAAAGGTCAACTATTGATACCCCAAGGATACCTGTAGGAAGTTAGGAACCCCAAGGTACCCAAATGATAGAATTTAATAACCACCCCAATGGTTGTACTGTAAAACATATTACTAATTAATACTGAATGACTCCATGGAATATTATAAAAACATCTCTGGGTAACCCAAGGAACACTTATGATACCCCAATATATACTGGTATAATAAAAATAATGTTTCTCCTGACTTAAAATACCCGTTCACTTGGGATGAATTTAACAATTAGTGTTGTCAAATCAGTTGAAAATCATAATCGAGTACATGTATCTGTATGGTGTGTCAGGGATAACAATGAGTCCCCAGGGGTATCAAGAATTTGAAATTTGTATTATTAGGGTATCCTTGATGTTCTATGGGGTATCAAGTGTTATGAATATATTATAAGGGGATACCCTTATAATATATTCAGATTTCTTGGGGTATCCATTGCGTTCCCTGGGATACCTAGTGATTTGTCTGGGATATCAGAGAGGCCCAAAGTGTATCAAGAGATATAAAATTGTATTATTAGTGTATCCTTGGAGTTCCATAGGGTATCAAGAATTATAAAATTCATATTACCGATATAAGAGTATCCCTAGAGTATCCCTTGAGGTTCCTTGGGGTTCTATGGTGTATCAAGAGTTATAAATCTGTATCATTAGGGTATCTTTGGGGTTCCTTTGGGTATCAATGGGGTATCCTTGGGGTACAGAGGGGTGACCCTTGCACTCTAATGAGACCCCCTTGGGTATTAATAGGTATTAATTTCTATCATTGGGGTTCCTTGGGGTTCCTTGGGGTAAAAAGACGTACCTGGTCATTCATTGGAATTTTTTCAAACTAGGAGCTACAGACCTGCAGCTATAAAGTATGGAACTTGTGCGTATATATCATCCCTTTATCTAAGGCAAAAGAAATTAAAAACTTATCATCTGAGGGATTGCAGTTATCACTCAGTTAATGAGTACAGGCAGTACAGATGTTTGATCCACCTCTCGAGTCTGATCCACCTCTAAATTCAATGTGGGAAATATAGCGGGAGATCACTGTGACGTTGTACATATCATTACATTTGCTTTGTGTATGTATCTCGACACAATTCAAAGGAATGAAAGCATGTAGAAATTCTCTTGGTTCTTACCAAAGCATGTGCATTGCCCAAAACATGTCTTCAAACCTCAAGGGACCATAAATTACGAGTTAAATGGTAGTCATTCTTAATAAATCTGTAGTTTTAACTCGTTCTTTATCTTGAGCACTGAATCTCAGAGCTTGCTTTGCCCACTGGTGCTGTTAAAATTGTTTTTAAAGAATACGGGCAAAAATTATTGTGTGCACACAACAGAGTATGAAATGATATGTCATTTGTTTAACCATCTTTAATAGCTAGCCAAGGGTTTCCGATACACTATGCTTCTCATAGATTCCTCCCCCTTATTTGATCTTTACTTTGAAGATTGCATATCAACGTTCCAGGTTCTTTCCTCTAGTAGAAGTCCAGGGGTTGGTCACGGCATCAAATGTAACAGGATGGGAAAAATAATGACAAACCAGACTTTGATCTTCTAAATCTCTAGTCAGGTGCTTTACCTACTGAGCTACCTGGTTTGGTTAATTAATAAATTCATGTAGATAACTATAGGGAAAGGAATTCCCTGGACATTCTCTCAGAATATACTGATTTTTCACCATTCAGACCTTCGTCTTTTTATTTTGTAGCTTCCCATCATTCCAGTTCCTGGCCCTTGGTCAGGTATGATCATTGTTGACTTTTAAATGAATCCATGAGTTTGATATTATTTAACAATATAAATCAATCTTGCACTGCATCCACCAATGCAAATAAATTGATTTCATTTCATTTGTTTCAAAAGATTTTGTCGCTAAAAAGCTATTAAATGTCTTTAATCATTTTTTTCTTTGCAGATGACAACAGGCATTGTTGTTCTATTTATTGCAAAGCAGATTGGTTTGGTGGATTTTCCTGGATTTTCATTCAGTATATTTTGGAAAGTAAGTTACTTATCTTTCTTCATATACATTGTTCATGATTTTTTCAGTCTCTCTGCCGTATATAGTATTACTGGGGATTGAAAATTGCATGTACACACCTCTAGTACAAATACAAAGAGATGAAATTTATGAAAGACAAGTAACTTTCAGTATGAATAAAATTTATCTGCATATATTTTTTTTTTTAGATATGGCCTTTACCATTTATTTTCATAGGCAACCTAATATGTGGCTTAGGTGGAACTCAGAGACTGAAGTAGGTTATATTACATCTGACTTATACAAATGCATGTCAATTTAATACATAACATAAGTAATAATCTTGACCTAGTACATATAAGTAATAACGTTAGACAAAACATACACTGCCTTTTTATGATGTTCTTATTATGAAAGCTTTGTTCAAATTTATTTTAGATTTCAATTACATTTTGCATGTTAATGAATTAACAAAGGGCTATAGAATATTTCTTAAAGAGCTTTTTGAACCCTGTTTGCAAAACCTTCTAGAAATCAATGTGAAGTATTTGTGTTATTTTTTCTGAGTGTGCTTTTTCTTGACTTTTTTTCTGGTCTCTTTCAGTCTTCCAATGTTTACAATTCTGAGGAGATTCACCATTCTGTTTACAATGATTGCTGAATACTATGTCCTAAAGTAAGAGCAGCAATGGATCATTTGTTTTTTATAGAAACTATTGCAGCTATTATTTCAATCATTATGAATAGCAAACACTGTCTAGATAAGATCTCTATTCAACTTTTTGGGTGTATAAAATACAGTTTGATATGAAACAAATAGAAATGATGTATATTTTTACTTAGAAGCCTATTTTAATAATATAATTCTATAATAACTATGGAGGGATACATTACTTTAAATGTTGAAAAACAAATTAAATGAAAAAGTTTAAAGAAATTAATGGTAAACCTTATTGTTTAAACTCGATTAATTATATGGCTCCGATACAATCTAATTGTATCTAAAATATTCTAATGATGTTAAAGGGGAATGTGAATACTACCGTTAATGACTTTGTCACACAAAAATGCATAATCTTTCAGTGTAAAGGCATCCAGGACCGTACAGTTCACAGTTTTTCTGATGATATTTGGGGCTCTAGTTGCAGCAAGGTGAGTTAAAACACTTTTTGATTGAATTAATCACTTTGTAATTTATTAGTATATGGTAATCATGGAGATATTTTTTTTGATACAGTGGTGATCTGACCTTTGACCCCATTGGTTATGTCATGATTTTACTCAATGATGTCTTCACAGCTGCCAATGGTGTCTATTTCAAGAAAAAACTTGATGCCAAGGTATGGACACCTAAATGTTATTCCATGACTTAAACTTGAAATTCGTTGAATTTTACTGAAAATTAAGGCAATGATATTACGGGTATATATTTTATTTTAAACCACATTAATGACTACCGGTATATGTTTTACTGGCACATTGCAAGCAAATGTGTTTCAATTTAAGCAAATATCAAGGGACAAGAAAACAATTAAAGAAACTTGTTATTTATATAATGTGTTTTAGGATCTTGGGAAGTATGGGCTACTGTTTTACAACTCCCTTTTCATGATCTTACCAGTGGCTTTGTTTGCTTGGTATAGTGGAGATATTAAAAAGGTCAGTACTCTTGTCATGTACTCTCAATGTGCAGATAACAAATTAATTCAAAATGGAATAAAAATTCTTCCATTTTTGATATCCATGAAATCAAAAACGGTAAACAGGATAATGTACCATGACTATTATGAATATTGTTTTTTACTACTAGTTTTTATATGATTTGCTTATGTTTTATATATATTGATTTTTGGCAATTTTGAAAGAAGATTGAATTGTGATATGAATTTATAATTCTCACTTTGCTTTAAAAGAATTCTTAAATATGAGTAAAAGATTCTTGTTGACTGTGATTTGTGTTCTACCTTTCACAGGGGCTGGCCTTCAAGGACTGGGGAAACCCCTGGTTCTTGCTGCAGTTCTTGATGTCCTGTACAATGGGGTTTGTCCTGAACTATTCCATTGTTCTCTGCACTCACTGCAACTCAGCACTCACCACAAATATTGTTGGCGTATTAAAGGTGATTATAGATGAATAACTCTGTACTACTATTTTTGCTTGGTTTAATGTCTGAAATGACTTGTATGTGCCTTAGAAATGATAAATCGATTCATTAAATTAGCTTAGTACTTGGTTTATACTAATTCTAAGCTATAATAAAGAATCACTATTAGAATGAATTGTAATAAAGAAAAAGTCTTCAGATGTGTAGATATTTTCATATATCATTTGAATAATAATAAAAGATGGTTATTAATTCTGTTTTCAGAATCTTTTAGTGACCTACATAGGAATGTTTCTCGGAGGTGACTACATCTTCAGCTGGATCAATTTCATTGGTTTAAACATCAGGTAACTCATTCATATGTAAAAATATCTTTGTAAACTGTTATGAAATTGGTTGTTTTTTTCTGGAAATATGATAATATAGTAGTAGTAGTTTAGTAGTGGTAGTAGTTTATTGGCATATACATTACATACATTGCCATAGCATACAATTTAACAGTACTTTACTATAATTGTGGGTACGGATGGGAGGCAGGTTATATAAATATATATATATAAGGTATAAAGTGGATAAAAAAATACCAAAAAGACAAACAAAGCAGTAGTTATATATAAACTTAATTTATGCTTATTCACGTCTGATGGTAAAATATATATATATAATAATAATCTTTAAATGTGTACTTTGCCCCCACCACATGCATGGTGGTAATGCACACTACAGTCTCTCTCTGGCTTGCTGTGTGTTTTATACTTTCACACTAACCTGTTACCAGCTTGTAGCCTATCCTTGTTTTAATTTATAGAAGTAGAGGGAGTATAACACTGAAATTATACACCTTTTCATTAAATATTAAAATACAGGTTTACTTACAAATTAATTAACATCTTTCTTTAATTACTGTTGTATAAAATTTTGTGGAATAATTCTATTATTATTTTCCAAAAGAAATCTAGCTTGGATTTCAATTTGAGATGCAATTCAACATTTATGTGTATTTACTTTTGTGAAGTGATATTTAATGATCGTTTCCCCCTTATTTTACAAAGAATTTTATGAGAGAAAGTTTTGTCATAGTGAGAGATATCTATCTTACCAAGCAGGACAATGTACCTTAAACCTTTTTTATTATATTTTTCAGTGTATCTGGGAGTATAGTATACAGCTATGTTACCTTCAAACGACCTCCAACTAAAACAGTGGTTGTGGAGGAGCCCAAGAATCCAGCAAAACTTTTACAAACGGTGTAGTACTCTAATGAGTCAGATTTCTACTTATTTCAGTTTGATGTTTTGACAATTGTTCAAGAAGATATGCTGTACTCTGTCCCAAGTTTCTGCTTCCAGCACTTTTTGCTTAATATTTTCAGTAATCATAAATACCTTTGTGCCCTGCAAACTACGTTTTTCCTCTAGAATGAAAAAGTCCAGATTCACTGTTTTAAAATGCCCCTCTACTGCTTCAGGTTTCAGTACACAACCAAAAATAGAAATCTATGGGGATTTTGCATTGCAGCAGACATAAAAACACCCAGATGATGTTGAAAAATTGTGCGAGGTGTTATAAGTAATTCTGAATGGAGGAAAGATGTTAACATTTCTCATTATAAATCTTCGTAACAAAATTGTTTTTTATCATGTTAATTTCTCTGGGTAAAAATAGATGATGTGTCGATGAAGAAATCATGGAGTTTTTCCCGTTATATTAATTTTAAGTGTACTTCTTTGACAGGTATGTGTATTTTTTGTTAAAATTTGTCAAATTGTGATGAAAGCAGTAACCTGGGATAGACTTTAGTTTTATAACATGTAATCGTTGAATATTTATCACAGTGGGTATTCATGGATGCATTCCATAAACATTCATTGATGGGATGTACTGTATCAGTATATTTAACTAAATGTATCATTTTACTTCTTTTAACGTAGCTCGCGGGTTTGCTGACATCACAATAGGATTCGACGTAAAGAGTTGACCAACATAGCAAACTCATAAATTTCTTTTAAAAATAAAAAATGAACTTTAGAAACAGTAAATGAAATATTTCAAAAAGCTAAAATGCAGTTTATACAAACATTTATAATTATCAAGTGCTAAAAATTTAACGACGTGACATACATTGTCGCATTTAGTTCTATAAGGTATGAGTGTGCGTTGGAACTCTTTCATCTAAAATCATGTTTAGTCAAGTACATTTTAAATAAATTGAACCGTATGCATTACAATTATAAATTTTACAATTATAAATTCTGTATTCTCAAATACCGATCTAACTATTAAATTATTTTGGATTTAGCTAGTTATCATATACGATTACAAAATTATTAATATGTCCATAGTTGTATGGTAATTATTTTTGCATTAATATAGGTTTTTAGGTCACCTGAGTCACTCAGGTGACCTATTGCAATTGGTCTTCGTCCGTCGTCGTGCGTTGTGCGTCTGTGCGTCGTGCGTTAACAATTCTACATTTTTAACTTCTTCTTGAAAACTACCAGGCCAATCGTTATCATTTTTGGTGTAAAGCATCTCTATGGTAAGAAGAATCTAAATTGTGAAATTCATGGCTCTACCACCCTTGTGGTGCCACGGGCGGGGCCAAATATGCAAAAAAAGCCAAATTTTCAAAAATCTTCTTCTCTACTCCCACGCATGTGAGGAAAAAACCAGTTGCATGGTTATGATGTCCATGAAGCCCTCTACCAAAATTGTGAAATTTATGGCCCCAGGGTCAGGGGTTCTGGCTCTAGGGTGGGGCCAATATGGCCATATTGTAAAAATGTATTAAATCTTAGAAAATCTTCTTCTTTACTACCATATATATTTTTAAAAAACTAAATGCATGATTATGATATCCATGAAGCCCTCTACCTAAATTGTGAAAATTATGACCCCTGGGTCAGGGGTTCAGGATCTAAGGTGGGGCCAATATGGCCAAATAGTAAAAATGTATTAAATCTTAGAAAATCTTCTTTTCTACTCCCATATATATTTGTTAAAAACTTAATGCATAATTATGATGTCCATGAGGCCCTCTATCAAAATTATGAAATTC
Source organism: Magallana gigas (assembly GCF_963853765.1). Lineage (NCBI taxonomy): Eukaryota > Metazoa > Mollusca > Bivalvia > Ostreida > Ostreidae > Magallana > Magallana gigas. Next base: position 41,679,557 of record NC_088859.1, read on the forward strand.
ATGACCCCTGGGTCAGGGGTTCAGGCTCTAGGGTGGGGCCAATGTGGCCAAATAGTAAAAATGTATTAAATCTTAGAAAATCTTCTTCTCTACTCCCATATATATTTGTTAAAAACTAAATGCATGATTATGATGTCCATGAGGCCCTCTATTAAAATTGTGAAATTCATGACCCATGGGACAGGGGTTCAGGCTCTAGGGTGGGGCCAATATGGCCATATAGTAAAACTGTTTTAAATCTTAGAAAATCTTCTTCTCTACTCCCATATATATTTGTTAAAAACTAAATGCATGATTATGATGTCCATGAGGCCCTGTATTAAAATTGTGAAATTCATGACCCATGGGTCAGGGGTTCAGGCTCTAGGGTGGGGCCAATATGGCCATATAGTAAAACTGTTTTAAATCTTAAAAAATCTTCTTCTCTACTCCCACACATGTGAGCAAAAAACTGAATACATGGTTATGATGTCCATGAGGCCCTCTACTTAAACTGTGAAATTCACGACCCCTGTTAGGTGTTCAGGCTCTAGGGTGGGGCCAATATGGCCATATAGTAAAAGTGTTTTAAATCTTAAAAAATCTTCTTCTCTACTCCCACACATGTGGGCAAAAAACTGAATACATGGTAATGATATCCACAATCTCCTTTACCTAAATTGTGAAATTCATGGCCCCTTGGTCAGGGGTTCAGGACATGAAGAGGGGGGGGGGGCACAATATGGCAATATAGTGTTAATGCATATAATTTTCTTCTCTATTCTCACACATCTGTATTAAAAAAAACTGACTAATAATTATGTTTACCAGGAAGTCCTCTACTGAAATTTTAATTTTCATGTCCCCTCAAGGATGGGTTTTGACTCTAGGACAGGGCCAAAATGGATGTATAGATTTGAATGCATATAACGTTAAAAAATTATCTTCTTTACTCCCACACACCTGAAAGGAAAACTGAATTCATGATCTTGTAGACCAGATCTTAGTTTTTCACCAAAATTATAGGTTTCACAGTTCTTTTTGAAATGTGGTCGTCATTACAAATTTATAATTTTTCTACTGCAGTATGAAACCTAATTAATTAGATGCATATATGAGGCTCCGTGACAAGTTTGTGTATAGGATGTATGCTACTCAGGTGATCGTTAAGGCCAATTGGCCTCTTGTTGTAAAATCTTTTAAATCTTTAAAGTTGTTTTGTTAAAAATTGACTTAGAACACATATTGATTATTTTTTATGAATTGATTCAAAATTATCTCTTCTGTTATTGTGTTGAGTAAAATTAAGTTTGTCTAGATCGTTTAAAAGTTTGGAGCATAGTTTTGAAATGCAGTTTTCGACTAAGATATGCATTTTATTTTTTATTTCATTGAAATGGCGTTGCATGATTTTACCAGTGACACTGTGTTTGAATCATGATAACATTATTACCACGGAGACGCATCTCAAATTAATTTTAAAAATAAAACTCTGAAACCTATCAATCACACGGACAAATTTTCAGGGTAGGTTTTAATTCTCATAAGCAGTAAACCTGCGAGCTACCTTAAACATTATATAGTAAGTAGGATGCAATGTCTTAAATAATTATATTTTCTTTAGAATTTGGGATGTGTATAAAACCCCTCAAAATTCCTGCAATCACCCATGAACCTTTTTCAAAACATGTATATATTATGATTAATTTGCCATGCATTAATCAAGAACTGCTTACACAAAAAGAATATGAAGCAATAAATCAATCTACTTCTCTACTTAAAGATGCTTGATATTTTGTATCCATTGTATTTGTTGTTAGTTTATAGACTCAGGTGAATCTCAATCTGATATGAAATCCATATTTATTCTACAATGCTCAGATCATGGCAACATAAATTCACAACAATGTAAAAGTTACATACATTGTACTTCATATTATTCCCATCAATCAGTTTTAGGGAGTCAGTTTTTTTTGTAACTTTAAACATTGTTAGGTACTTGTATTTTGACTATAAGATATTAGATGTACCAGTATTGTATTCATCGAATGATTCTTTCATTTTTACATGTACATTTGTATTTATAAAGTTTGGGGAATTCACTGTGGTTAAAACTATTTTTTTTGTTTATTTAGAAAGATTACAATGTATTCTAATATATGGTACATGTATTTGCTGTTATTGAAATTAGTAGTTAATCATATCAAATTAACAGTCAAATTTACAGAATTACAGATCTTAAGCGTGCATGTACTGTATCATAATGCATTTATATGATTAAAATATGTTTGATTTTGCATGCATGCAGGAATGTGTTAAAGTCAAGTGGGTATAGATACAGTTGTTTTATTTTTTTACTTTTGTTGATTGATTATCATTTGTTTAATTGGAATGGTTTTCTTTTTTTTTTTTGTTTACCGCAATTCATTTCAATTGGAAAAACAGAGAAATGTCTATGCACACTGTTACTAGAATATCTATAGATTCATTTCAAAAAGATGTTCATATTGAACTTTCTGATTTTTCAAAATAAAAAATGAGGAATATAACAATTATAACCTGGTATTTTTATGAAACAATTTTAGATCTGTTGTTTTTATCAGTACATGTTTCCCACAGTGATCTCAATTAATTTCCAATTATTTGTTGCTTTTGGTTAACAAGATACTCATGATACTGTGAACAAGCACCTGTAATATGTGACTGTAATCTTATATAATGATAATAATTGTAAAAAATATATAAAATGTTTTAGTCTTAGAAACAGTCATAATTGAAACAAATCAGAAAATATGCTGGTGAGAAAAAACCCATGAAAAAAAGATTTTAGATAATTTTACTGGGATAGTTTGTATCATTATGAAGCAGTGCATATTGCATGATATCCTGACTATAGGCATTATACCCATGTCTCTTACAGTGATTCAGTTCAGAGCATTTTTAGGGAGGGTTTTTTCTTTATAGATGGATGTATTTAATAAATATTTATGGTGATTGATGAAAAATAACATTTGTCTGATAATAGATTTACACTGGAATCTCTAAATTCTCACACCATTCAAACCCACAAACTTAACAAGACTTTGGCAATGTACCACCACCATTTTTTCATCTTCCCAAGTCAAGGGTTACTGATCCGCTCCGCTCTACATAAACCCTTGACCAAAAAGACAACACACATGCGGGCTAATGATTACGCCATCTAGTGAGAGTACTCATTTTGAACTTTCGTGACCTCTTGTTCTGACCAATCAAAGAATGCGTTATAAACAGAAACAGTATAGCAATATGGCTGCTCCCACGAACAAAATCAAATTCGTAGAAAATATTGATTCACTCGGACTAAAAACTGACAACAGTAAGTCAAATACTTACTATTTTGTCTCTAATTTATTTGACAATGGTTCAACATTGATCAATTCACTATTAACATCATTATTAAAACAACGTTTCTTATTGGATCATGCAAACCCGCCAACCAGCGTGAGAGGTTTCTAACCCTGTCAAACTCTGCCTATTCGGTCAAGGGTTTATGTAGAGCAGAGCTGATCAGAAATCATTTCAAATGAGTTATGATGAGTTTTATTATGATGTCACATACGTTGAAGGCTGTTAAAGTGCAACATCTAAAGCAAAAATCAAAGTTCAGGCTTGTGGCTGTTACAGTGGCTCTTCCATTTATTTGAACTATCTTAGGATAATACAGAATTTTGAAGTATAATTCACATTTGCAGACAAGGCAAAAAGTTGAAAATAAAAATGTGCTGTATTCAATATGTCTGCACGGCTGGTGTGTTATAGGACTGACAATACCCTAAAATAAGCAGTCAATGCTTAAAACAATGCTAGTTATAGTTGTATGGCCACAAATAGAGTATCATGCAAGATAAAATAGGAGGTGAGCAGTGTGGCCCATAAGCCTCATGTTTATTTTATATGACAGCTAATATATATGTAATTTACTTGGTATTATCAATTTTGCTTTTGAGTTTACATATGAATATATATATATTTTTATTTCCAAAAGATTAAAAATTAATATAATCCAAAATAGAATTTAAAATACTGCCATTGTTATCATTATTCAAGTATAATGTTTTTTAATATAATTTTTCTTCAATGCAAACATTGAGGAGTTATCAATAATATATAATAAAAAATGATTTGAACTGATTTTGTTTTATTTTCAAAGTATATTGGCATTGATATGCTACAGAAAAAATCATTTAGTACGAATAAGGATATTATGAAATCTCGTACATAGCAAAGTTTTTTTGAATCGCTTGTAAATTTCTTAACAAATCTTTGGAAAAATTAACGGTTATAAAGAATTCGGATATAACAAATTTATGGATACAGCAAACTGATTTTGAGTCCTGTAAAGGTAAATATTAACGAAATTTAACACTTTTATAACGAATTACTTTACAGTTTAAAAAGTATGCATTACTTTTTAACATTATAGTTTGAATGAATTTATTTTCACATAAATTCTTTAATTCCCAATCACATTATTACTGGTAAAGGTATAAAAAAAAAGTGCATTTTCATTTTAACCCTCAAGTACCAAAAAATGTAGTCTGGTGAAAGAAAAAATGTATATAGTGAATTCGCTATGGTTATTACAAATGTATTGCAAATTCGTAATACAGATATAAAGGATTCAATATAATGAAGAAAATCCATTGGTCCCTAGGACTTAATTGCTATAGCTGAGTTTTAATGTATATGCATCAAAATTGACTTCTATTTGCAGCAACATTACCCGTATTTTCCGGGGCATACGCCGATGTGGGGCATAAGCCGAATTGCTCATTTTTAGACAAAATTCAGAAAAAATCCTTAGACTGGCCGATTTGGGGGATTGGCCGAATTTCAATCGAAGATTACTATAGTGAAAGTATGACCGCTGATTAAGAAAGCCATTGCCGGTATAAACACTCTCAGGAATATCAATATAGAAAGTTAAAAGAGTAATTATAATTATTTAATTAGCTTAAACGAATATATTTTTAGCAATTTTAAAAAATAGAACAATCTGGCTCAATCACGTCTGTGTTTTGTGGATGATTGATCTCTTCCGTATTTCCGTATTCCGTATAGTTCACATAATATAATTTTATTGCAACACCTACCCCCATGAACTTGTATAATATACTATGTATACTATGTTTCTAAACATTTTGTATTTCATTGATAACAGCTACATTTAATTTTCATTTGATCAAGTTATACTTTGAAAGCTATACGTAAAATACTGGGTATGGCGTCCATTATCTCAAACACGTGGTTTCATTTTCAAATAGAGTTATCTCCCGTAATCGTTAATAATGAGAAATGGAAATACCCTGAAAATTATTTAAATTATGTTTTTTTCTTTAAATTACTTAAGAAGTGACTTGTCGTTTTGCAAGAAAGTTGTATTCCTAACAAACACAGTTAATGCAACAAAGTGTAACGGTTGGTCTGAGGTATACACTACGCTATCATTTATTGTGCCCGCAGGCTGTGTCTAAGACACGGGTTTCACACCTTTGTATACACACGACACCAGAATACCGTTATTTCAACTAACAGGAGATTAATTGTACCGAATAAAGTATTTGATTTATTCTACACCCAAGACCACTGATTCCTACAAACGCTGCCATGAAAGAATCACAAAAATCAAGATGATGCAATTTATTACCATGAATCAACGAGCATAGTACTGAATGCACTGATGTCATTCTTAAATATCTATTCTTAATTTCACTTTTTCACTTTAAAACCAAACTGCACACATTCATAATACCGGGGATTGCAATATTCGTTATATCACAGTCTTCCGTAATATTACTTTCTACACGGTTTCGTTTTCTTTTTTTAGTATGCGACAATAGTTTCCTCGTTTCATACACGAGCGATTTCGGATTAGTTTATATAATGAAACATGGATATGGAAAAAAGACATTCTTTTGATTTTGGATTGTAAAGAAAATATAGTGTATATTTTATTGAATCGCAATGAAAATATCGCGTATATTTTATTATTTATTATGTTACATATTAACGAAAATTATCAACGAGACAACTATCGAACAATAGTTTCAATGGATGAAAAAAAAAACAACCTCTCATAATAAATGATGGATAAAAGCAGTGGATTTGGGATTTTACTGTCTGATTTTTTAACTTTGGGACTACGATAAGCCGATATGGGGGATAGGCCGAATCTCGCGCATCGGTGAAAAAAAATACCGGCGTATGCCCCGAAAAATACGGTATTTAAAAATTAACTTTTGATAAACTGGTTCACAACAACTAATGTTTGTGACCATGAAAGCGTTATCCAGACCAGTGTTGTTATAACAACCATACAACAAGGACTAGCTGGTTCACAGCGAGAAATATTTGTGATAGCAAGGCTCTCGCTAACCTCGCAAAATTTTCTCAGACGAAAATAAAAGTTGGTTTACAGTATGATAACAAACTTATAGTACTAAAAGTAATTTTAATTAAAAACCTTGTAATAATTGTCTGACCTTGACCTTCCCTATGACCTTAAACATATCAAACATATTTTGTATTAGCTCAGGTCAGGAACAAGGTGCATTTCTTTAAATTAGTACAAGTATATTCAATATATGTTTAAAATGAAAAAAATTCCCAGAAAAATAATAGCATCGGAATTTCCTGATAAAATGAACATCTTCACAGTGTCCTCAACACCTACAAAGTTTTTTAAAATTCTGTGCAGTGGTTTAAGCAGGGTACAATTACAAGTTTTTCAATTACTCCTTGAGAATGTGAAGACATTTTGATAGAAACATGACTTTTCCTTGTGAAAAAATTGCAGCTTTTCTTTTCTTCCTAGGAAAAAATAAAGTTACACTATTATCAATAAATATGACTTTATTGGTAGTACACATAGTATACACTTAACAGTTCAACAAACAAACCCGTTTTTTTTAAAGTTTTGCACTGAAATTGAGGATCCCTAAAACGGGCCTTCTGTAAATTCTTGTACAATTCAACAATAAAAAATTGCCTAGTATGATTAGCATAATATTAATATACATGTATATTCATATATAAACATTATCATGACATTTCTACTGAATACAGTAAAACACGGTTATAGCGAACACGCTTATAAAGAATTGACACTTACAGCGAAGTGATTTTCATTCCCGGTGACTATATTACATGTTGTAAACTTGATGGATATAACGAATTACGCTTTTAACGAAGCAAAATCACCCGTCCCTGACGCTTCGTTATAACCGTGTTTTACTGTATTATTCTTGAGTCTCCTTATTGATAAATTCCAAGGATTTCTCTTCAACTTCATGTTAAATAAGGCTATCTAAACTGCATGAATAAAATATATTCTAATTAAACCAGCTTATATAACACTGGTGACAAAGACTCCGAAGTTTTTCAAAACAATTCTCATGGTCAGGGGTCCCAGAGTCCAAGTTACAATGGCTATAAGACTGTCTAGCAGCTACAATGTAGTCATCCCTAATTAATTAACTGACACAAAAAAAAATGGGCTTTATTATTGCAGTCAATTGCAGATATTACTGGACAATAATATTACAAATGGAATATATTACTACTGTTGGAGGAAGTCATAATGCTGTTTAATGCTACCATGGGTTTTACATTTATTGGAGTGGACCAAGAAATTTCCAACCAAAGTAAAAAACCAGTAGTCTGGCACTGCATATACTTCATTCTAGATCAAATACTCAAACATGAGCTTATATTTATTTGTAAAAATGTTTTTCAAACCATCAAAAATGTAGCTAAACTTTTCATTCCTTGCACATTTCTGCTCTCACTAGCTGATCTTGCTCACCGAGTGTTTTCATTAGCTATGTCAGTGAAGAAACTTGCCTTCATAACCAAAATATGATCTTAATATAAAATAAATTTAAAGTAATAATGCAAAATAAGTCTATATACATGTATACCTTAAGTACAAATATAAAGTAAAAGTGTCCAACAAAACAAATTGTACAAATGTGTTCCTGTAAAACAAAATGTCTCAACCTAAATAAATCATTGTTAATACATGTATATATTACCTGATTGATTTACCTGAATAATGGACAAGCGACATAATGTCTGTATGACAATTTTGTAATATGTTTGTTATGTTTCTCTATGTTATGGCAGAAAGTCGCCTATAAAAATGTCTGTTTGCCTTCTCTCTACTCAATGTTCATAATTTATGTTAACTGGAAGGGAAATTACAATTTTTTTTCTCTCTTAAAAGATTTAAACAGAATATAAACCAGCAAACAAATGTATTTTGCAAAAAATGTACAATATGCTCAGAAGATTTATAAAAATATTAAAAGTGACTACTTGTCAAACTACTAAATAGGAATTATATTTGGCTGTGTATTCTATTTAGCATTTTTGGCATAAAGCAGCTGTCGCTAAATAGAGTACATCGCTAAATGACATGCATGCATGTATTTATATAGGTTCTTTCACAAATATGCTCATTAAAATACATGCTAACTTTTTGAAAAATCAATTTCTACCAAAAATCATAGATAATGAATAGAATGTGTTTACAGTACGGTTCATTTAAGATAAAAACAACTTACATTGTAGGCCTTTTATCAAAAACAAAGCACAACAGGTGTGGCTATAGTTTACAAACAAAATGTAAACACAACAGCCTTCACTTGACACAATGTACAACCAGAGACTGATTAACATTCTCCATTATGAGCAAAATACCATAAAATATAAATATCAACAAATGTATCTCAATTTTGTGTAATGATATAAAATGAATGTACATGTATATAAAAACTGGAAGAGATGCATGGAGTTTTCAGATTACATTAGGCATCCCAGCATTACAAAATGTGTTCATGAAATACTCTAAAAATACTAGTACATTAAATGAAAAGGTTTCCAAGACTGCATGCATTTTTTAATATAGTTTTAAAAAACTGGTCATCAAATTTAATGAACAAAATTAAATATTTCATTAAAGTGTATGTGTAAAATTCTTAATCTTTCATTATGAAAGGAATAAAATTCAAAGCAATGTGTACAGTTGCTTATAAAGACAACAAGCAGAATTGTTTATATATCTTGGCAAGTAGAAATCACAATGCATGGTTCTTAATATAAGAACTCAATGATACATTATTCTGTAAAGTAGAAGAAGGATATAATAACCCTTCAGAACTATAGTAAAAACTGGTTAATATCCTCCAATATTGTACAGATATTCAATTAAAGCACATGTATGGTACTATTGTTAGATTCTCTCTTCTTATAGTGCCAGCAACCACTTTATTGTTTACAAAGTGTCTACTGTTCTTAACTGATGGGGTAATCCAAAGAACCAATATCTTTTCTGCTGCCTAATTAACATGTGTTAAATACTACTGCATCACACTAAAGATTCTAGCACTTCACACACAGGAAACATTATACATGTACTTTCAAAACAAATATAGCAGGAAATCCTCCTCGGAACCCTTTCCTCACTAACCTTGACAATTACAGGCCATGGACTGTTCTAAAATTTAAAAGTCTGTATGTACACATTAATGCATTCAGAAAAAAATATAAATAGTTTATTGAACATGTGATGAACTGTAAATTTGCAAATGTGTGAATAAATAAAAAGAAAAATTCATGCAGTTTTGTTATCATCTGAGCAAAAAATAAAAAAGAAGGAAAAAAAACAACCACTTATACAGTATAGAATTACAGCCACTCAGTTGAACAACAGCAAATTCAATTTGACTTCTTTAGAATTTCAAGAGTTAATTCCAAGAAAAATGTCCAGATATATGATAAATAATTAATCATATAGGTACTTATGTTCAGTTCAAGGATAAACATTTTCACAACCTTTCATAACGAAAATTAAGAAAACAATACTGCAAGGTAAATTGCAAAACATTAATTACTTCTTGTTGAGTTTCTTTTTCTACAGAACTGATGCAATGTACATTAAAATTCACTTATTACAAACTCAGATATGAGGAATTTGCTGTATTAATGACGTTTTCTCTTTCAGTATCTCTCATATAATATAAATTCCTACATGTACTAATATGTGGATGATTATAAAGATTATTTATTAAAAGGGATAATAAATTGATATTTTTGCAGGATTTTCTTATGACTAAATCTTATTGCATGGGTACACTTGTTAATCACTATAATAAATGCAAGTTAAATTAACTAAATTCTATGAAATATTGTGATTGCTCACAGGAATGCTATTATAAACTCCTTAATTCTTTTTTTTAATAGATCTCTTTCCCACTGCTTTAGGCCACTGGAAGGTTTTGTTGACCAACTTGAAGAACTTTTGATTGTAAGGTTCAAAGAACTCATTCAGTTGATCGACAACATCTGGGTCAATCTTTGGATGAGGTCTACCTTTAGTCCTGTTTAAGCATTTGTGGGCACCATTTTCTCTATTGATACAATAAAATCCTTTCTTTCTGTCAAAAACAAAATGGTCCTCTTGAATGTAGTGACGCAGTCCTAGAAAAGTCTCCACTTTCTCTAATTCTTCAAATGGATGCAACACTAAATTGTCTCCATCCACAATATGAATCTGTTCCAAAGGGAAGTATTTCAGCCACCTTTTGGTGTGAATGTAATACAGGGAACGATTAATGGCTTTGTAATTAATCCTCACATTTCCAGTCATAGAGTCAATAGCTAAATCCTCAAATTCTTCCATTTCCATATTTTTATCAATGCGATTCTCCTTGATCTGGGCATAGTCGGATACAGCACGATAAAATGGATCCTTCACAATCAGCAAAAGTTTGATGGAAGAGTTCATCAGTTTGACTCGACTGGGTGTGTTCCAATCCACAAAGTAGTTTGGTGATTTTTCTATGGTGATCTGCTCTTCAAAAGACTGGGGCATCCTTCTCCGATACCATTCCACACCTTTGCTATAATTTTCATTGTTGTCAAAGAAATGGATTTCATCTGGAGAAACCTGAACATCAGGGTGAATTTTGAGGAATTGAAGCAAGGCTCTGGTTCCACCTTTACGGACACCTATAATGATGCAGTGTGGAAGCCTTCGTTTTGAATGAGCTATTTTCAAGTTCTTTGGATAATGAAGTCTGTTCTGTGGTTTTGATGTAAACTGCATTGATTTGTTGTTGGTGCAAACTTTGGATTGAAAATTTCCCCCAATACATGCTACTAAAACAAATGCTGTGGACAAGATCAAAATGCAAACAAATGCAGAAATATTTTTCTTGGTGAGATGTGAGGCAAGGTAAGCACAAAATGTCTTCTTGGAACTCGCATTTTCTGCTTCTACGGGAACAGCAGTATATTTTATTTTATTATGGACCATGCTCTGAAAAGTAAAGTGGAATTTTAATTATTGTTGTCAAATCTTTTTGATAATATTCATTAAATAAAGACACATATAATGTAGATAAATATTAACAATTTTCTAAGTCTTTGGTCACACCAATTTAACTTCTTGGTCATTGGACATCTGATGAAAAAAGTATGAGCAGAGGATCAATTAAATATACTGTAATAAAAGTATTGTTTTCTTACTGTTTTATAAATTAAAACAATTTGAACTACAAAAAATAGAGTGGAAATAGAACAGAATTTACTGGATGCAGGAAATTTAAAATAGCATTACTTGTATATAGTTTGTAAATATGAGCATGCGGGTGTGACAAGCAAGAAATTAAATTGGTGTGGCCCCAAGAGCTCTTTACAAGGACCAGAACTTTCTACTGTTGCAATCTGATTACCCTTTAAAACATAATATACCAGAGACTGGCAGAGATTGATGTCAACTTTTATGAAATCTTATCTTAAATATTGTTAATTATTTTATATTTTGTACACTGTTGAAAAGGCCATATCTCTGAAAAGGTATATGTATACCAAAATGCATTTTGGTATATATATACCTTTTCAAAGAATAATTAAATAAAAAAATTCTTTTTTAAAAATACTAAAGGTATCATTATTTTAAAAAGACTAATTATAAACCAATGTTTGAATCCATAGATTTTCCATCTGTACACAAGCAATGTAAGGGATAGAAAACCTGAGAGTTCCGACAGTTATTACAGTGTACATGAAAATGCAAGGAATATCTTCTGAATTATCTCCCTTAGCACAATCTTTTGATAAAGTTTTTTTTTTTTTTCATAAGTTCAGAGTGGCACATATCCTTTAGTAAACATGTAATGTAATTTGAGGTATTCAGGGTATGCCTGTATGTATGATATATCTATCTCTATTCTGACTCTGAAATAAAATCTCCAAGTATTTGTGCTCCTCAACATTTTTTTAAACATTTAAAAGTATCCTATTGAAACGCACAGGGATGTTTCTTGGGTTTTTTTTTTTCGTTTTTGTGGGGGGTTTTTCACTTAAAAGCATGTGGAATCCTTGTGTATACCAGTAAGATTGTTACAATGTCATTCAGAATAAATTTATCAGTCTGATGAGTGTCAATGGATGTCAATAAATTGTTGTACATGTATCTATGAGTTTCCATTCTATGAGTTTTTATGATGATTACTTCTCCTGTCTTTGAAATGTTTTGACAGGTTGCTTTCAATGAGTTGTCGTAAACTCAATACAAAGATATTCAAAAGTTCAAAACACATTCATATTTTTAATAGATTAAAATAACATTATACCGGTAACAATAGTACAATACAAAATCATACAAAACAAATCTGAATGCATAATAGAACAAATATAAATGTGAAGTGACTAGATTGGTAGGAGACATCAATGTTGACTTTGTCAAATTGTTCAAATGTTCAGGCTCGCCATGAAGTACATGAACACTATAATGAAATAATCAGTCACATCAAATGCACAACAGGCACAATGCGTCAACATTCACAGAATGCAATAGTAAACGGTATGGGTTACCTGTCCCATAATGCAGTGAGGGGGCAGATTGATTTTACAATCAAGTGTACACAATTATTATTTCTGATTCTGCCATCTGATGCTGTTTAAATAATGAATAAATGAGGGTCATCCTTTTAAGCTCAGCTTGACAAAGTTAATTTTTTCTTTGATTTCAAAAAGTAAAACCATCTCTAAAATAAATGTATACTTCATTAGATTGAATAAATAGATACTAGAAATGTATTTCCAACTCGTAATTATAGCACTATGGATTTGACATTGTTGTATGCTCTAGCTAATACGACCATGACTCATTCTCAATCATCCCAGTCAAATGTTTGGTTTATCAGAGAAAACAGCTTTTTATTATATGGTCGAAAAAACTCATTCAGCTTTTGTAGAATGCTAGATTCTATATGGGGATGTTTGCGACCCTTTGTCAACCCTAAACACTTTTGATTTGTCTTTGGTGTTCTCATGCAGTAAAAGCCCCTAGTTGTATTGAAGTAAATGTTATTTTCTGTCACTCTTGACTGAAGCCCGAGGAATTGCTCCACTTTGTTAATCTCACTCAGAGGGTTCATAATGAGTTTATCACCATCCACAACATGAACCTGTTCTCGTTTGAAGAACTTGAACCATCTTAATAGATGATTGTAGTAAATGCTGATTTGAACTGCCCTGTAACCGGTATTAATCTGATTGGTTTTCTTGTCAATCACCAGATCCTCGAATTTGTCCACGTCTTTTCCTTTGGCAATTTTGTTATAATATACCTGCGTGTAGTCTGAAATGACCCTTGTAGTAGGATTTCGGAGTAACACAATTAACTTAATGGAGCTATTCATCTGATGTATTCTCTCCGGTGCTTTTTCTGTGATGAAATACCTTGGACTTTTTTCAAGAGTTATTTGCTTTGGATAGGAGTAGGGCATGTGTTCCTTGTACCACTCGTAACCACGATTGTAGTTTCTGTCATCATCGAAGAAATGCACCTCTTGATCTGCTGGTTGAATCAATGGATGAAGACCAAGAAACTCCAATAATGCCCTGGTACCACATTTCCGAGCTCCAATAATCACGCACTGCGGAAGTCTTTTCTGTTGGCCATTGGAGTTGGCTCTTTCTGTAACCAATTCCTCCTCTTCTAGAAGTTTGCGAACACTTCCCACTGTTAATGACTCTTTGTCCAAATCATTCAAGGAAATCCCATTCCAAACAGCCAAATTGGAATAGTATGTCAGACAGACTGTCACAAAGAGTATAACAGCAATAGACAAAACTTGCTTCCCTTTGGTCTTCATTGTTTACAGCTAGTAAGGCTACACTATGGGGAAAGCACATTCATATTTATAGCTGGAGTTATCCAATTTTGTACTTTCACTTCCGAAAGTTTCATCTGAAAAATACAATTAACTTTATTAGTTTTGGTTATGCTTATCAAACCATGTCTAGTAATAGAGGTCTTGGTGTCTATCTTTTGGTCATAAAAATGCCACCCTTCCTTCCAATAAGGAATATGGTACCTGATCAAGAGCAAACAACCATTGCTAGTAAAACTGATTTAAATTTAGATTTGATGAAATAGGCATTTACATTTCCCTGGAAAAAGGTGCGGTCTTATTTCTAGCAACAATATAAATCAAGGAAAGTTTTACCTTAAATTTGAATCTTAAATTTTTTAAGCATGCAATTTCAACAAACGTCTTTTACATGTATGTAAAATTTACCTCTGGGACAGTATAAACCACTAGCAAAAATACAACATATTCTCATATCTCCCTCTATCATTTATAAACAAATCAGCACTTTTTTAAAATCCTAGCCATAAATGCAGCTCTAAATTGATTGTGGTTTCTTAGGAATAGCTAAGAAGCTACTTAAGCTCTTCCATTTAAAACAAAATTATTGTAAAATTTACAACTTAGTCCACATAATGTACCTCCAAAGGTCCACATAATACGTGTAACCTCTGGAAGTCCCAGATTATACAACTCTTCAAACTGACATCACAACGGATAAAAAATAAATCCCCTCGTCTCTTGATGGCAAAGTTTCTTTACTGACATGAAGGACGTGACAAAACAGAAAAGAAAGTACTTCATCCTAGCGTCCAGGTGTGAACGTTGTCCAGCGATAAAACAATTTTATTATTAAGCGCTGGGTAAATCCCTTGAATAGGACTTGCTAGCACCCACCGTCTCACCTGGGTCTGATTAAAACTCCCCTGATCTGTGCCCGTCCAAAGTAAATCCTATTGTTACACAAAATGTTTTAGTCACTTAATATTTGCTTATGAATTTTAAGCAGTCCTTTTAGTGCACAAGCCACATCTCTCTCCGATACCCATTCTGACTTAAAACCTCTCCATACATATTGATTGTTTGTAATTGGTATTTCAATATCCGTCACTGGTCAAAGGCAATTTTATTGCTAATAATGACCAGATTGAACTCGAACCAGATATTTAGATTATTCACTTGGAAACAATAGCACATCTTTCTTAATATCAGTTCAAGATATAGGTTTATCTGAATAGAAATAAACTAACATACATGTAATTGCAGTACCCTTTAAATACAATTGTATCCGTAATCTATCCCAGATTGAAAGATTTCAAGATAAAGTTTTAAAATGCATGTTATTTAATCTAAATGATAAGAAGTTTAAATAAGTTTTCTTTCAACTTAATTAACACAGAATAATTAAAGACTACAAAATTTGAAGTCTGCTTATCTAGATAGCAGGAGGGCACAAAAATGACTTGCAAATGTTTCATTAAATCATGAAAAAAGTAGAGGACCGAGCTATTTGATTTTACCTGCATCCAGTAAAGCAATAGAGATCATCTGCCCTACTGATTGGTTTGTTGTAAATGACTTTATTGAGAGCTGATAGAACTTGGTCCAGCACAAAATCACAATACATCATGTCAACCTTATCACAAAATAACTGTCTGCCCTGCAATTAGCACACGTCCAATCAAAAAGTCAGCTCCAAAAGGTCTAAACACTACACTCCATTTAGAACTCGCTTCATAATAAAATATCCAATAAATGAACATTAGCGTTTTGTCCTTTGTGTAATGTAATTTTCAAACCAGACTATATCCTAATTTTCCTATATAATGAATATCATTTGCCATTGAAGCATTTGTCACTTTCTTAATTTGTCCCTAAATCCCCTGGCAGGAAATACATGCAAAAGGCATCCCCCGCTAGGACTGGAAACATGAAAAAACAATTTGAACTGATACCAGTTCTTATGGTGAAATTGTCACTGAATCCTCACACAAAACCTTATCCTATCCAAAGATGGCACTCTCTTTCTGTGAATCACCAGATACGGGTGAGTGACGATGAAAGTCAAGAGGTCAATCTAATAGAGTTTTTCATGCCAAAGGGTGATTTACTTTGAGTTGTTACTGAAACAAAAACTCATCTTTTTTAAACCTCTGAAATCAATAGAACTTTGTATGCTGTTTTTACTTCCATCTGGCCTTCATCACTAGAGATCAATTTGTCACCCATCAGTTATCTGTATTTACTTACCTACTTCAATTGATTAGACTGTACTTAGTCTTACACTGACCATAAATGAAAGCCATTTCCAATACAGCTGATCAGTGATGACTTTTTTCAGATTTAAATGAGTTTGAAGCTCATTGGGCTTCCATGAATAATTACATGCAGTTTCCAATTAACTGATGCCATTTCTTTATTCGATTTATAAAAAGACACTGAAAACCATTTGTAAGACTTCTATTTCTATGTTAATACAACTTGGACCCTATGAGTCATGCTAGTTTTTGTGATGCTGACGAGAGAACAATGGCCATCGGCTATCTCATGAAAATATAAGGAAAATGCACCAAATTGCCATCATTGTTGCAATGTAGGAACAGTTGAATTATACTCTGAATTTAGAATTAATTTTCGATGAGTCTGAGAAGAAAACTATTGAAAATCTTTATGAGACACCAAGAGAGCATCTACCACAATCTAGAACTATATAAATACTGAGACTATTTAAAAAACTCAGAAACAATGAGGCAAACTATTACCTTATCAATATAACCTAATACATGTGTTCCAATAATAAAGAAAATTCGATCAAATGTGGACAAAGTGTGTCACAAGAGAGTAGAAAATTCCTGTCAAAACAATTTCTTTTCTATACCCCTAGCTAATAACATAATCGAACAATGCTAAAATTCAATTACAGCAAACTTTTCTTGAACTTGGTGTCCGCCTTACAAACTGATAAAGCTTAATATGTGAAAGAGGATATGTGTATGTCAAGTCAATCCAATAAGTTTTAAATCTAGGAAACAGTAATTTTTTTTAGCTTATTTTCCAGACAAAACCCCATAAGAGCAATCAATGAATATCATAATGTGCATGCTGTCAGCTGGAGGCCAAACTGCATTTGAAATGACTTCTTAATTGAGTCATCATGCAGCCATGTACACAGACCCTGAATATTCTAAGACATATTTCCCATGAAAAAGATAGAAGAAACAGCTAATGCAAAACTAAATTCTGCATCACTGGCACTTATCGGTCTCTAAATATACATACATCAGATATGTTTAATCTTGAGCATGTGATTGCAAGATATCCATTAATATTAAAGTTTTACCTTAGATATTTTAAGACGCTCCATCTCTACTCTGCAATGCAAGAGAATTAAGCTTTGCCCAAAAATGCAAAGTACAATTAAAAGTACATGTACTATCAATAATTATACTTGTATAATTCAGCAGTTACTAAATTTTCAAGTCATACTAAAATTCTAAATAAATGAATAAATAGTTGGTATCGGTGTTTCCTTTAAGTTCTGCTTTTTTGCAAACAAATTGAAGAACTTAAAAAAATAGACGCTTACATTTACAAAAAGAAAGGAAAAAAATTTCACAGGTGTATAAATGTTTCTTTAGCACAGTTTATTTCATATGAGGTTCCTAACTACGGTAATAAAAGGCAACACATTGTACCATCATGTTCTGGAATATTCTTAGTTTACAGTACAACCAACTAGGCCAAACATATTTGTCATATCAATATAACTTCCTGAGATGAAACACATTTGGATTGTAAATAGAATACTGACAGACAATTAAGTAACAACTGATGAAATCATTTAAATCTCAAGAGAATAGTTAAACTGAACATCATCAGACAATTCAGATCACATTAGCCCTGTCCGTTAAATCAAGTTTGACTCAACCAGCCCCATTTTACTTACTGGTCATCAAGAACTGAAAGACTGTAATTCCTCACAAAATAGCAGGAGTTTTCTGGTTCAATCTAGACATCTCTGTTTCATGTTTTTCAACAACTGCTGAAATAGGGTTGATAAAAAGATGTAAAATAAACACATCCAGGATCACGTTCTTGAGATTTTCCCCAGCAGAGCTGCATCTCCACATTCGCATCTAGTGATAAGAGTTTGATAAACCTTTACACTATTCCCTTCCCCTTTATGCACCTTCAGTCAATCTGACTGCAAGAAAACATATTGTTGCATAGCTTTTCTGGCGTAAAGATAAGAAACCAAAGAGGCTTCTTCTACAACATCAATAAACACTAATTTGACACAAAATCAAACCAAATCTCTTTTGTAGCATTTAAAAAAAAAAATATTTTGACACTTTTGAAAAATCATTTCCTCATTATATTGTAAAGTTTGCCTTTAATTCATAGCATTATTCAATCACTTCACTTTTAAATATCCCAAATAATTTTCTCAAGTCAAACCCGTGAGAAAGTCAACTTAGGCTGTTTTTCATTCTGCTAAACAATTTACAAGAAAACTATAATGTTTACAACATTTGACTGTATGTGAAAATTTCACCCAAATAAATTAGAATGTAATGATAAACAGGTTTCAATAGATGGTTCCAATTAACTCAAAAAAAGAACACAAAAACGAAATCATGAACAATTTACAAAACCTTCACAGAAAATCCATTACACTATTTTTGCAATGAATAATTGCCAAATTAGAATGGTACTATTTTCTGCCAACTCATGTTTTTAAAATTTGGTACATTAGTACAAAGCATTAAAGCATACTTAATGAAGAATGCTGTGTATACATTGTAACAGAGTCAGTCAAATATATTAGAGAATAGCTGACCCATGACTGTAAAATTCAAATCCAACCCTTTTTGTGGCATAAACCATAAATCAACTTTTAAAAAAAGACTCTTAGGGGCTTTTCCTCATTTCAGAAACAAAGATAAGACAATTTTAAACTAGGCCGATATCTCTTTTTCCTCATCTAGGAAATAAAAAAATACAGCCATTAGTGGATCTAACCATCCATGAAATGCGAATGTGTAACAAAGCATTCAGGGAGTTTTAGCTTTATAAAACATGTACGATACAGCCACATCAACAGCACGATGTCCACAAAATTGATGAAAGTTCTTTGGGTTTTTTTGCATGGATTCATACACATGAACAAAGGGGGTGATGGCATATGGAAGGCCTTTGCAACATTTTTCTGATTTCAACTGCCTTATTACTGCCTAGTCATAATTGTGTTAATGGAAGAGAACTTCTTTAGCAAGATTTCAAACAGATATTCTTTAAAATTCAAACTCACCAGATATTATGAAAATGATTCTTATCCTCAAATGAGAGAGATCTACTGTACAGTAATACAACTCTGAAGTGAACATTTCCTCTCCATCCCACGGAACAAATACTGAACTGTTGTGATTGCTGACAAACTGTATACAAATTGGATACACATGTGCCTTGTACACCCAATATCTCACCTCCAGCTTCTAATGTCATACAGCAACACTCGGTTTGATTTCAAATTCTTTGTATATGGCTTCAAGATCTGTCAAAAGTGCCCCTTGGTTATCAACTGTTTTTTCTTCATTATTTCTCTGTTGTTGATGCAGGGTAAAGCTACAATGACACATTGCTAGTTTGCATGTCAGGAACACATACAAGACCTGACTCTATGAAAGCAAGACTTCATTAGGGGATCATTCAGATTCTTAAGTTTTATATTACAGACTTATCGCATTGATGCGCATTTGCTTTTTACTTTTATAAATCATAAATGTTCTGGGATTTATTTTATGATCAACATGTGCTGTATTTTAAGAAAGAAACACACAACATTCTGAGATAAATCGGTCCTGTGAGAGAAAATGGCATTACATTAAACTGAATATTTACAAGTCTCTAAATTAGACAGCCAACAACAATTGTAAAGTACAACCATTACATACTATGCGGTAGTATAAAATGTCTGACTCAACTCCTCACAATCAATGTACTGAGAGGATTGAAACAGGCTACTGGTACATGTACACTGCACTGGTAGGTGGCAATCCATACAAGAAAACGATCCATACACAAGATATGGACAGCCTCTAGCTTTAAAGATGGGAAGAACTTGTAGGGTGTATAGAGTGATTAGGGAGTTCAGAGTTGGAAATGTTTTGATATACATCAAATCTCCTGTGTAGGCTACAGCTGAAGCCAAAACTTGAAAGAATAGCCATTTAACTTGAATGAATATACTACACGAACTAATTGAAAAGAAACCAGTTCTCAATGAAATATGTTAAACAATGGTTATAAAGTTATCACTGTTGATTGAAAACACCACATATCATGATTTTTGAAGATGCCATTTTAATTGCATTTACTAGGAAAGTTCCTTATATACCTGTAATTAACATCATAAATCCCTTATTATTTCTGTGTGCAAACTAAGTATTTCTTGCTCTTCATGGGTGTTGACGAAAATAAAAAGCTGGATGGTTTATGCCAATTTTAGACTAAAAAAAGAACATTGTGTAGAAAATATAGGAACATATTCAAAAAGCAAAGGAAATCTTACATGTAACCTGGGGGTAATTATAGAAACCCATTCTATAACTTGTCAACATGATTTATACCCCTTCGAGAATTTTAAGTGACTTCAAAATAGAGACTTCAATATTGTCTGAAGAAGAAATCACAATAATGGAAGCTGGTACATTAAAACAATTGATAGACAAATGCAAAGTTAGCTGCCAAAGAAGCTACAGTAGTCCCTTTTCTTCAATTGTAGTTATTAATAATGATAAGAAATGGGGTAAGATTTCAACCTTAAATTAGCATAATATTGTTCCCTTAGGAATACCCTGTACACAATCTGAATTGTATTCAGAAGACATAAGGTGTTTTCACAAATCAAATGAAATTGATTTATTAGATTAGATTTTCATAGAAAAAAGAATATTTAAACTGTTAAACTTTGTGACAGAGGCAATGAAGTAAAACATTTTTTTAAAAAGAGGGAGCAATCATTTGCTGACAAAAGAATTTGTTTTTAGTGATGTAAAAAAACTCTCTCATGTAAATCCACTCACTGTCAAGATAAAATATGTACTTCTACAGTATTCAAATTATTCATGTAAATATTCTTGGACATCAATCACAAATAAATGCTGAGTCAATTTGTTCATCAACTCAACCACAACCAAACTGCTTTTTGACAAAGCCTCATTACGATGTGGACTAGCTGTGCCACTCTCACTCTCTAAACACAGCCATAAATGTGTTTATGACACTACCAAAATCAACGTACTATGAAGTTATACTTTACAAAGTAACATACCAAAGATTCATTATTCTACTTTTTATGGTAAAATAAACGCATGTAAGTCGTGATTCTGATGTGCAATGAAGACACTAAAGTATTGACAATTGCCAATCTAATTTCCTCACATAATGTGTCTATGTTCGATCCTTCATTAGAAATTGACAAATCTGCTTTTAACAAAAGTACAGATCAGAAAGGTTAATGAATTCTAAGTCAATTCAATTCCAAATTAAAAATACAAGATGAAAGAACTACTTCTTTTCCTGTGATTTAAATTAACTTTGAAGAGAACAATCTAACAAAATAATTATTTTTGACTACAATATCAAAGTTTGGTTCTTTTTTCATGTTTCACTTTGATATTCAGTTATTATAGTTATGAACCAAGGAAGGAGAAAACACAGATCCAAGGAACTACCTAATACAAATTATTGATCGGAAATAAAAAAAAATCAACATTATAAATACTGCTTATTATTTACCTGAAGAAAAATTTCTTCATAATTCATAACCTCCTCTCCATAACAGAACTCCAGTATAAATGGCAAGCACATGGACACATAATATATATCCTCCCGCACACAATGGAACACTATAGGTGTCTTTGTGCCTTAGCGGTCCTTTGTTAAATACCTGCTCTGTCTTCAGAATACCGGTACCTGATAACCCTCCTTAAAGTGTGTCCCTAATGTGTTTTAAATCTTCTACCGCCACCCTCTGCTGTAGCATGCAAGGAACCATCAAGTCACCAGGATTTCATTGCCGGATTTCATTGCGCATCCAGTGTTACTATGCTTCTGCTTTGTTTTTCTTTGTATACTACACTGTTCCCGGATCGTTACACACTTCTCTGATCAAAGTCAAGAAAAACCTCAGTGCAAAATCAAAGGAGACCAATGACATCAATGAAAAGGACCAGGTTAATAAAACCTGGTGTTGTATCACATTCAAATCAAATTACAGGAGATTTATTTAATGATTTTTTTATGCATCACAGGGCCCAATAGCTTGATATGAGGTGATCATAAAATTCTTTGTTCAGAAACAAAAACTTTTTTGATCAAAGCAAACAATAGCCGAGAAAACTGGCCTGCAGGCACAGTGATAAATGTTGATGGTGACTGGTCAAGGGTCGGACTGACCCTGGCCTTAGGTAATGTGACACTGAGGGCTGGGAATCATGGGTAGATATACACATAGATATAGCAGGTGATAAGACAGGCTGTTTGTACATATACAGGAATTATCACCTGTAGATCTGATCAATCACTTCAAGCAGTTTCTAAACACTTCCAAACAAAAGATTATCCATGTCATACTGATACCGCCCCTATCTCTCCATGTAGGGATGTCAGCACATGTTGAACATCATCTAACATCTACATGCTGGTAATCTTTATGATAATACAAGATAACCCAACAGTACCAATGAGTCTGTAGGTCTCTACAATTCACTTTCAAAAGCTTTAACTTGGTCAGTAGCCTTTTTTTAAATGGACACCCTCATCAAAATTTATATGTACATGCATATCTTGGGTGGTCTTCATCTCAATATAACTATTATCTTGTATAAAAAATCAACTTCATGAATCTCATTTAATTCACATACTGCACTATGAGAATTCACTCAGATACAACCAAAAAACATAAACAAGTAAGATTGACAAGCAAACCTTTTCATGCTAAAAATTGATGATGATCTGATGAGGCAAGATAGACACCTGATAAGAAAAAACCTAAGGCTTTCCAGAACAATTGCTTTCTATATCCTACATCCCACCCAAATACCCCGTCCCATGTTATTACGGGCTCTCAATCTTTCATGAGTTTAAGAAAATGGAGAATTTATCAGTGGTCTCCATCACACAGGCAATCATACACTGTCACAGTTTTATGACCTATAAAATAGCATGGATGGGCATCATTGTTTGCTGCAAAGTATGAATTACCCACAATACAACAGGTTTGGTAATATGAGTGATCAGATGACCAAAAACGCTCCTCCCACTGATCCAGACCCTTCTCTCTCGTCTAGCAACAATTTGGGGTTCTGTTTCATGTCAAGATTTAACAGATATGCTCCTTTTTTTTCTTTCTGGGTCCCGAATGACTTTAAAACTGAAGTACATAACTTGCAATTCAGCGGTTTGAAATCGCAAGTTGAACATCAATCTATTTTTTTCATTATTCAGAGAGACTGAGTGTCAATAAGAGTGTCATTTATTTCCAAACAAGTACCTATTAAACAAAATGCAAACACATTACCATTTCCTAAAATTGGACAACATATTGCAGAAAAATTCTGCTTTATGAATCAATGAATTTTAGTCATAGTATAAGTACATATTTATGCCCATAGAGCACGCAAATATTTGTCAGTCCTGAGCAAGTGATGCCAATCTAAACAAACATGCACTTAGCAATTAGCCACAAGGCAAAAGACATCATTAAGATGTGAATTCAAAGAGCTAAATGCCTGTCTTGATAATACCTAGCTGAGATTTCTGCAAGACATCATTTCTTCACACCGAGAATTGTTGCAATCAAGGAATGGAAATTAAGTGCTGCTGTTCTACAATACATCTCTTGATACCATCAATTTGAAATTCTGATAATTAAACAAATTGTAATTAAAATGTGGGCAGATTTTAATGGGCCTACATTGTGCACAGTCGGCAACCATTTGTCTCTTTTCAGAGTTTGTTTGCGAAGCGAGAGTTAAACAAAAACTTGACATAAAAAGCCACCAAGAAAAATACCCAAGTAAATAGAACTGGCGACAAATGATCCAGAGCCCTATAAACCTTCCCCTAACTCTATACAAACCCTCAAAACCCTTTTTTCTAATAAATGCAGCTTTTTAATTGAAAATTCAGATTGTTTCTATTGATAGGTGCACTGAGCTCTGGAAAACAGAGTAGCGAAAAATGAATCATTTCGCAAGCTGCACTTGAATGTTGTGCACATGGATCGATCTAGGAGAAAAAAATATTGTTGCATACATCATGATTTTTTTACAAGGAAATTTGAGAAGGCATTAACCATCAACGCTATAGATAAAGCTGAAAAAGGATGCCAAAATCACAGAGATTACACCGTGTCATAATGCTGGATCTGAAAGGGGTGCATTCTTAGTTCAATAACCTGTGGCGAATCATTGTTAATTTGCTAAATGGAATCCTGCCCCCTTAAATGGTCTTATTCAATTTAGCTGATTTGTGGTACTTTTGTCAAGACAAATGAAGAATTATGGAGTTTATTATGTACAGTTCTTGGCAATAAAGATATAACTTCAAATCAACATTTTAATATTGTCCATTCTTTATTGATATTGCATGATGAGAACACTCTAAATGTGTTACTGGGCAAAGAGAATTTCAGCTAGAACATTTGATATTGCCAATAAAATACCATTAGTTGTTGCTGTTGTACCAATGTATCTTGCAAGGGATAAATTCCACCACCTTTTGATTTGTTAAAATTAAATTCTACGTTAAATCTCGACAATTTAGGATCTTTTAGATGCATGCAATAGCACTGAGCCATTATATGAAATTGTTATTTTTCATACAAATATTAATATCTTTAATGAAATGTCACAAAATCAATTGCCACAGGTGTTGAAGATTGCTTTAAATATAACATCTGAATTCCTTGGGGATTTAATCATCTTATTTTTGTGCAAAATAAAAAAGAGCACAATATAATGAGGAGTAAATAACAGGATACAGCATCCTACTTATGTAAGAGCCAAGCTGGGGTATTGTGTAAGCTTACATCATTAAGTGTAGGAAATGTCTAGAAGAATAGTGAAATGTCAGCGAAATCTTGTCACAGGTGCAGCTTCAGTGAAAGACAGATATACCTCCAAACCTATCAGTCCTAATAAACAGTGTAATCAAAGGATGAAAGGAACAGCCCAGATAGCTCCGATAAATAAGCTTTTAATCAGAAATATAGCTCTCTATTTGGCAAAGGATTGACATCACAATGTGAGTTTTGCAGACAAAAGCTAGAGATTGAATGTCATCTGATAAAAGATACTTGGTATGAGTGGACTAGATGGTCAAATATCTGCATGTGGTCACACCAAAGCAAACTAACCCTGGCCCACTTGAGAGCTGTCAAATTGGCACCTAGTGGTCATAACAATTTTAATTAAATAACAGGGGCACCTGATGCCTTCTTATAAACAAGCAACTGAGGCCTTGATGGGAACAGTAGATAAATATTTAATGTCAAAATTTTTTTAAGGTCCTGGCTAGCTAAGATCACTGAACCCTGGAGAATTTCAATAGCTTTAATGATATAGCATCTGGTTTATATTTCCTCAAATATCTGGAATATACCAGTAAACTACCTATTACATATTTAATCTCTTATTATATCCAGTATTTGCACTTCAAAGAAAAGTTTTGTCTAATGATCCTGTAACAGTCTTTGTATCATCAATAAAGAGTTTGTTCCAATTCCAAGGTGCACTCATCAATCATTTGAAGAAAATTGTAAGAAATTTCTGACGCTTAAAAATAAGATCATTAGTAGTTTTCATAATTTGTAAATAGGTATATCATTGATTGTCTAATGACATATACATTTCTTACATTCAGAATTAACAGAATTTTGAAGAGAAAAAACATAATAAAACAACACAAACCTTTTCCAGGGCCCTTTCTCCTTCCACTGTATCTATCAATTTTTCGAATACCAGAAAACCTAAATATTTGTATTAAACTGTCACAGTCTGACAAAAAACAAACCTCCAACTTCCTAGAAAAAAAATTCTTATCGAGGAAGAAAGTGTTTTCACTGCTCGGGCCTTACGATACAAGCAGAGGTTATAACGCAGAGATAAAATAATCATCGGTTTCTTTGTTCTAAATATAACTAATGGAGAGACTCAATCTGCTTGATAAAACCACCCAACATCTCAGCAATGGCTATGTCAAACTCGGAACCTCACAATGGACAGTTTATCAAAACAAAGCATCATTTGAAGGGTGTCCTGATGCAATTAAACAGATAACTGATCAAAATGACCCATTAAACGCCAATTTTCCTCAGCTATCTTATCACGTGTGTGTCAATTTTAAAGACTGTTTCATTTATGGATTTACAGTATATCGGGACAATATTGCATGGCTCCATTTTGTCCACACAATCATCATGAAAATTTTAGGGCTTTCCTATACAAATGGCTCATCCAAATTTTTTTTACCAATCATGCAACGATGTAATTTGAAAACCATTATATTTATGTTATAAACATAGAACTACTCTGTGATAGTTACATCGAATTATTATTTCTTATTTATAAATTGCCAGTACCAATTTACTTCCCACTGGAAATGACAATTTTTTACCATGAACTGACATGAAGTACATGTGCAACTGATGCAGGTAATACAAAATACACGTAGACATAAATATATGTGGGTGTAGGAAGAAAGACTTTTCTAGTATATGACCTAGCTGTTTCCATTAATGAAACAATAGGACATAATTGACATTTAAGCCTTCTTTTTTTTACATCCCAAAGTATTCCATTGTATCATCCATCCTTAATCAAACATGATTTCAATTAATTGTTTTCCTACAAACTAATTAAATTCAGCATCACACCGAGTTAAGTGCATTGACAGACAAAATCAGATCTCCTGGAAGTATGAAAGTAAATGCATGCATGAGAGATGGCAGGGCCAGATAAGATTGGCCAATCAGAGAGAGAGAGATGCTATGCTGGATGGGTAGAAGTAGAGAGGAGAGCGCTCAGGTGTTGTTGACAGTGATCTAAGTACCCCGCAATGTCACAGCTATCATCTCTATCTAAGTCCAAACAACACACTTTGTCTTTATTCTTCATCTTCAGTTCTGTCAGATGTGGAAAATCCCACAGATCAATGCGCTGAAGTGAAGAGAGGCTCAAGGCAATGGAATATGATTTTTCATCAATGATATGGGTTTCGTGAAAGAAAGCAATTAATTCATAACTTCAAAGATATCGTCCACATCAGCAGTGGAACTTTTTTCAGCTAATGGCATGAATAGACTAATTTAGATATGACTTTGGATGCAGAATGTAATTCAAAAATACATCAATATGCTCGTGAATAAATAAACAAACTGTTGCCATATAAATTATAAGTTCATTAACTGTTTTGTATATGTTTCACCCATCCAGTATAGATATATTAACTTTTTAAACATATCAAACATTATAATAATAATGTCATGACAATATGAAGCCCAAAATTTGATGTTACATAAGTTTGAAATCTATTTACATTTGAAATCTATTTACATCAATTTATTTTTAGAATTGATTGATCTAACTTGTATGCAACAAATACTGAGAGTTTAATTTAATCTAACAATAAAACACACATATCCTTTTTGCTCTACATAAAGCACAATGCACTGACTGGCATGAATTACAACATCTACTTTAGGCCACTTATTGGGCAAGGCCCAACCATATACCAGTATATATTGTAACTATCAACTAAATCTTCATTAAGTGAGATAGTTCATGTACTATGGTTAAATGAGACAAGCCCTTTCAGAATGCCCAAACGCCCTTTAATAATTGGCTCATTAATAATAACACAGTAATACAGTAGATACCCATCCACTTATTAAACCCATACAATCAAAATAATACCTTACCGAAATGCAAGACCAACTAAGATTTAAAATAAGATTCTTTTGTAGCTACATTATGCATTAACTATTAAAATGCATGCAAGTTGTGTGCATTTTCTGCATATGAGATGGGCTTTGGGATTTTTGGGGTTGCTATTGTTACATCATTTCCTGTCTATTGTATGTTATTGACAGACAGGATATCTATACTTGCTGGAGGAAATAACTATCTCCATAACTTAATAAAAAATATTTTTCTAATCATTTGGATTTTCCCATGATGTGGTGGGAATTCTTAATCTAATTATGAGTTGGTAATCATAACATCCATTGAAGCCATGCATTCAAATCTAGAAGGATGAAAAAAAGGATCTAGCTCTTAGAATGTGACCTTTTCTGACTCCTTTGAATAGAATATATGTCTGAAAATTTTAATAATCAATATTCACCAAAATAACATACCTAAAAGATAAACCCAATGGTAAAAATGGCTAAACAAAATTAGGATCGAAAAGTCATATGTCGCCAACATACAGTATAACAAGTAGTTTTCTTATCAATTAATCACATTGATCATGAAATATAAATGTTATCTGATGCTTTGTACATCCCCATTCCATTGCTCCATAGACCAGTATCACACCCAATACACAGATAAAATGTCAGCAAACCAGTTATAACCATAAAAGCATTTTTCCTTTGTCAACCTATAATTCAATTTACCATACAATTACATGTATTGTATACCCTACCATCTACTTTATTTGGTATGCTATCTTTTACTGCATGTTGAAAAATAATGCACAACTAGATAATTAAACAACCATTTTCACCAAAATTAAAACTGTCTCATATTTGAGATGTTCTGTTCATTTTCTTATATTTTGTTTTATATAATTAAATTATTTTGCCCCTATGATTCCATCTTTGCTACCCAAGGGTGTTTGATTCACTCTGTTTCCCATAAATATGGGAAATAGAGTAGGTAAAAAATTGTTGGCAGGCAACAGAATGGAATCAAATAACCCTAATGAAAATATGTACCGGCATTCAAAGAACAGCATAATAATCAATTCCTAAATGATACAACCTTTGCCTGAAATCATGCTTGCATCTAGTGAACACATTATATAAATAAAAATTTTGATACATTAAAGCCAACCAAAATTTACTTATTTGAATTCTTAAAAGAATAATCTATTTGACATAGAAATTTCACACACCACAACTTTTGACACTTACCCCTATCAAGATGAAGTCTTCTCTCCTCCTCTTCCTCTCCGTTATTGACTGGACATTGATCCTGTCGTCTTTGTGTTCAACTCTCTGTTTTCTTTGCAGCCCGATTTCCCTGATTTGTTTGTTTCTTTTACAGCTTTAGCCACATGCAATAAGCCTCTATCTACCATCATCACCTCAGAATGATCTTATACGAAGTGAAAGGGCATGAAAGTTTTCACCCCATGTGATGTAAGCCTTATAAATATGTGTCTCTCTGAACGTTCTCCCTTTGTGTATCAAATTAGGATATCTCAAGCTCGCTTTGGGCTCATGTGTCATTTTATTGCCTAGTTTGATCATGCAATGGGAATTGATATCGTAGAAACTTTTAAAAATGTGGAACACTTTTTCTTCAGTGGTAAATTGGCATTTCAAAAATGTTGTCACCATACTGTCAACATTAATATTTACAAGAATCTTCTAACATTGTATCGCAATTGCAAGATTGGTACATGTATATGTGTTACAAATTAATGGGACATCTGTTTTAACTGGATTTCAGAGAACATAATAATCTAATTATCATATTATTCAATAATTAATAGCTCTCTGTTAAGTTTGAACCCCAAGGTAACATTAATTTATAACACTGCATGTGGTTAAAGCATCAAGGTGCCTCCTTAATCTCATTGATTAATTTATTACATTTCCTATTGTGTTGCTTGCTTAAAGTTTTTTGCGCATTCATAAAAGTTATTCTGGATCTTGCGTTACATGATGAAAATTTAACATGCATGTGTAAAATTGTTGTAAATTGTACCAAAATCTAAGAGAACAAAATAATGATATACACTACACCTATTATAACATATACCAATACATGTTCATGTAAAGAACTGTTAAATAAAGTTAGT
Source organism: Magallana gigas (assembly GCF_963853765.1). Lineage (NCBI taxonomy): Eukaryota > Metazoa > Mollusca > Bivalvia > Ostreida > Ostreidae > Magallana > Magallana gigas. The sequence continues at coordinate 41,709,835 of NC_088859.1, forward strand.
GTTGATGTCTGAGTTTCAGCGTAATATTGAGCCATAAGTCAAAAACTTATAATCAATGTCAATACATATGTATAATAGCAATAACCACCTGGAGCTGGTCTGTACTCCGAGTTATAGTTTTGGTTGAATTGTGTACCTGGAGGCTACCAAAATTACATGTACCATATACACTTAAAACAGATTGGGGCTACATTTATCTGTATGACTGTATTAATATTCAGATAAGAAATCATACCCCCTACCCACATGAATCAGATTGCAACAGCATTGATATCAGAAGAAAAAGCTAGAGTACAGAATTAAATACACTGACTCACCTTGATTTTTTCACCTTTCCAATCCAGAATCAAATGACTCTGCATTTCATCAGAAGGCTATCCAAAATTCAAATATGCATCTGTATGTCCAGTCTGAAATAGGAGGGTGAGCTGTTTATATATATAGAAACCTAAACACACTGGGGAAAAAAAGCAAAAACAGGGCAATATTAAACAGAAAACATGCTTCCTCATTTGTTATAGTTATAAACATTGTAGGCTGAACTCTAAAGTTTTACACATTCCAGTTAATAAATAAAACACAAAATATCCTCAAGGGACTTTATATTGTTAGCTCACAACATTGTGCATTGTGTGTTTCCATGAATTTTATGACAAAATCTCAGTGACAGTTGTTCATTCATAAACAAATTATGTACCTATGGTGACTATATATTTTCGATAACAATTACACTAATTTTAAGACATTTTTTAAGTATTCTTAATGTATGCTGTTTTAACCATGTCTGCCAACCCCTTCCCACAACCCCCCCCCCCCCCCCCAAAAAAAATAATCTGCAATTTTATTCTTCTAATTATATTGTACTAACATACACCACAGAGGGACCCAATCCAGATGACGGTTTTAAGTTGACTACAGTGAAGTTTCATCCCAGTATTACAACATAGTTAAGTATCCCATGCAAGAGCCAGAACTTAATTTGTTTTACGACTGGGCTAAAAAAGACACTATTTTTGACTTGAGGAAGGGGAAAAACATGAAAATACTTTAATACACAGTACTCCAACACTCCAACACTGTTTCTAGATAAAAATTTGTAATGCAATAGTTATGCAATATTCAGGTACCAGTGTGTATATACAATATACATCTCTTTAGACAGCATCTCTTTCCCGTTGTACCTCCAAAATTGGATTATAACGGTACATGTTGTGTTATTTAAATTGCTATTTTCTTATTGAAATCAAAGATAAAATGTGGGCTGGGACAATGACAGTAGATTAGTGAATGCTAATTGTTCTTTCTAGTAATCACTTGTACCCAAAAACAAAACAGGTTTGTTTTCTACTTCATTGGTTCACAAATTGATGATCACTGACCGACCAAATGTTTGCATTACATGGTCAAACAATAAATACCTTTCTTATTGAGTCACTAACAGACCTGAACATATGATAAACCACAACATTCTTTGAGATTTCAACTGAAGTCAAATGAATGCTAAATTACCAAAGCCTTGAATATATATAGAGAAAATTTTTCTTAGAGAAGTGGACAGGCAAAGCCTTATAACAATGGATATGACAAGGGGTACATGTAAAGGGAATCTTAATGTCTCTCCACTTCTCGTTAGAGAAAGATATGCTCCCAATTGGATGCCAAGTTTAAAGATTTTAACTCAGTGGAACTTAATCTCACAAACTGAAGTATTAGTGAAATTAACCATGTAAACAGGGACCATCATGAAAGAAGCATGATAATCACATGTACTCTGTTTTTTCAGTGCTAATAAAATAAGATACAAAAAACACACAAGTTTCCTAAAATATAGTTTTACATGTGCATGTACAGGTATTTCCTGACAAGTAACCGAGGGCACATGACATGATCAACTCTCACAATATTTTTCCAATATCAATACTTTTTTAAAACCTATATTTGGAGAGAATTTTTTTTTTACTGTAAAATAATTTAACAGAGGAAGCATAGAAGGAAGATTTAATCAATTCACCACCATACATTCTAAATGGTTAAATTACATCCACAATCTTAAATGCTAATTTTTTGTAGATGGTTAAGAACAAACATAAAAACTTACTTTTAGGGCTTAAGGTTAATGTTAACTGAAATTTAAAGTATATGTTAATGTAGAGATATATCACGGAAGGTCATGAACACTTATTTTACTTTGCCTGAATCTGACATGCATAAGCCAAACAACAGGTGACACTTTTATTGAGCTGAGACCAAACAATAGCAGATAACCCATGGAGTCCTCCAGAAATGGCCGAGTCTCTAGAATTATCTCACACCATGTACCAGAACACCCACTCGTCTGGCTCTATTATTGAACAGATGTATGTGATAAACCCTAGTCTACCAAAAATACAACTTATTCCAAGTAGTACTCATTAAGGGGATGAAGTACCGGTATCAATCCAACCCACACAATTCTATTTAGAAATCATTGTTTAAGGGCACCTGCAGAATGAGTTTTGAAAGTTATATATACCTGTAAAATTTAAATTCATATGGTAATTAATCAACCAGGTACCATTTAATCAAAATATAAATATTTATATCGTATGAAGTTAAAAGAAGGGTTAATTTGATCCATTGTTAAATAGTCAAAGAGGAATAACTCAATACTAAAACATGAACTATGTGATCTTTCCATCACAATCTATTACTTAAAAGATAATTTTTCTGCGTATGTCTTCTACATGAATATATGCTTCCTAGTGGTGTGCGATCTTATTGGGATTTGATTGGTATACTGGATTTTAATAAATTCACAATAATATTAGTACAAGTACTTTTACTTGCTTTTAAATCATCAATTTAGCGAAATTATAAGAGAGAACTTAAAAATAAAAATGCACTAGCTATAAGTATTATCATTACTAAATAACTTTTCATGAAGATAAAATGATCTTCATTGTTTATATATACCAGTATAAAAAATACAGTTTAAATTTCACATACATGTATGCAGTCTGAAAGAAACCTAACTGAAATAATGCCTATAAAATTTTCAAATCATTTAAGAACTGCTCGCTTCCAAACACATTGAGAATAAAATCCTTCCTAATCCAATTAAATGGTTACTTGACAAAATCTCAGTGGTCAGTACACCAGTTCCTTACTTTAACTTATACCATCCAATAAAGTTGCTGCATCCTTACTGAGGAGAACCACAAGAGGTTAGCAAAAGTTGACCTTGTCTACATACTGCCCAATGATCCATGAAAAAGACAGGAACTGCAGCATGATGCTGGGAGAGATCTATTTTGTTTGATGAATGTGACTTCTGATTATCAAGTTATAAGTAAATACTGTGTATAAGTTACCGATTTTCCTGATCCCCCCCCTCCCCCCCACTGCTAAGAACCAACGACACACATGGCCACAACTGTTTGAACATCCATACTGGCAGTTGTTTGAATTATGTTATGCATACCATTATGTGAAATGAATCTCTTTGAGATAAAGTAATTTCATTAAAAATTCTGTCAACATTGACATTCTTTTTCTTCAAAATTTACAATATTTGACAATAAAATGTATCAAAAAAATCTCCAAAGGGAAAAAATTCTAAAGGACTATGTGCGGTATGGTCAAATATCTGTCCCCGATTTCAACCAATTTTTAAATAGTATCGTATAAAAATGAAATCTTCACAAATCATTGTAAAGAGGATGCCTATAACTTTAATAATGATTTTAGTCATCATTGCTCACTCCCTGTGTATCTATGACGTCACCTAAATGACCTAATTCCCGCAAATTTGAAAACAAATGAAGATATTCTCATTTTTGCTCTATATTTTGCATTCGGAAGTATAGAGCGCAGGTCTGCTCAAGTGCGATTTTAACATATGTTTTTCTTCAGATAGTTATACATATTATACTAAAAAATGGTACTTGAGCAAGCCTGCGCTCGATGTTTCCCAGTCGAATAACCATCGGAAAACACCCATATTTTGCTACAAAACATCAATTTATCAAAATAATGCAATATTCATGACGTCATTTCTACATTATGACGTCACTGTGGTGATAACCTTTTACACCTTTATTTAGTTTATATTTTAACTATCTTTCACCTTATTTTAAAGCTCTTTCTAAAACTTTGATTTTGGGGGGCAAAAATTGCATTAAACCGCACTTAGTCCTTTATCATATTTCTTGAGTTCAATAACTGAAATTCATAGGTTCAAAAGAACATAATTTCATGGGTAAACATAAGAAATTTTACTCCTTTGATCACATGCTAATTAATACCAACTCCAACTTCATGCATCTTCACTAGTCAGGGTTTTCTGTCCACTCCCGGCCCTCCCCATAAAGCAGAGTGAACTGAAAACCCTTGGCCGGAGAAGATAAAGTTGAGGATGGGATGTATATTTGTGTGAAACTTATACAACAAAAAACAAATCCACAATATGAACAATGTTTTCATAGTACATGTATAATGTGCATGCTTATTAAAATGTTAATGCTATCTATTAATTAAGGCAAACATTTTCATGTAAACTGAAAACCTGAAACCATTATAGCGAGCGCAGCTCGCCGGCGCGCAGCGCAGGCGAGCGAAGCGAGCTCTAAGAACCAGTGTGCGCGGGAAAAAGAACGAGCTAAACCTACAGTTCATCAAACAAAATTTTTTGTCTACGTCCCATAATGCTCTCTAATGTTTTCACCCGTGGTGCTATGCCAAAAATGGCCGACTTTTAACTCGTAATTTACAGTGAATTAAAGTTTGAAGACACGTTTTGAGTACCGCATATGCTTTGGCGAGACTCAAAAGATTTGTTACATGCTTCCATACCTCCGTAATGAGTCGAGAAACGTAAACAAAGACGAACAAAGACATGGATGACGTCACAGTGCACTCGCGCTATATTTCCTGCGATAAATTTAGAGGTGGATCAAACATCTGTAATGCGTGTACTAGCTATTTCAGTACAGACTGCGATACCTGCCTCATTGACGTATGATTTGTTTGCTGTCATATCGATCCATTTTTAAGCTAATTGTGCATGAATGAGTAGGGAGGAAATAAACAATAGGACATTTTGAAGTAAATCAAAAAGGAATACAATAAAAAAATAAACAGTTAAAAAAATTATGTAGATATGGGATATAGTCAGACCATTAAATTTAAAAGTGGGAAATTACACACCTACAAACAGGTACCGGGCTCTCTCTCTCTATCTCTCTCTCTCTCTCTCTCTCTCTCTCTCTCTCTCTCTCTCTCTCTCTCTCTCTCTCTCTGGGAAGTGGGTTGCGCTGTATGTATCATAACCATTAAAATTAGTACCTTTGGCATACTTATTGTAGAGCAATATACTCTCTCAAAAATTCTTTGACGTTCGTTGATACCTAAATAAAACGATGCAAGGTATGTGTATAATTCTTGCTGCGCTCGCCAGAACAGTAGCACCGTAAAACATATTAATTAATCTAACAACTAGATTTAACTGTTATCAATTGTATATTAAATTATTAAAAACATAATAATATACAATTGACATTAAGAATATGAATCGTGTGCAGCATTATTATTCCAGAGGCAATGAAATGAAATAAACTGAACTTACAACTCTCAAAACTCTAATTTTTCCCTCTAAAGAATCATTGCTGAAATGAAAACAATAACATTCACTTGTTACTTAAATATAACAGTAAATAGTGTTATGCCTCGATCTGTTAATCTTCACAGATCTTTCAAATAAGTGTTGTCCTAAATATTGTTTTTAAATCGTACATCAAATCACCGAAATGAAAGAATTTATCAAAATTACACATAAAATTACAAGAATGATACTAAAGTCTTCCGATATGACATTTCAAATACATTAAATTGGTGATATATTTTATACATTTATTGCATGATGGTGAGGGAAATATGAAGATTTATTCCTCAAAGAAAAATCATATTTCCTGAGGACTTTGCCCGAGGGAAATACAATTTTTCTGGGGAAATAAATCTTAATATTTCCCGAACATTCATGCTATAAAAGTTTTATTATACCGAAAAACAAATCATTAATCAACATCTGTCGTCGATTTTACATAATTTTTCAACTTATCGAAAGCAATAACGTCGTGGTTTTTTGTTTTGTCTATCTTTGTTTTCATAAATTCAAATCAAATATAGTAAAATTGATTTTTGTAGCATAAAAAGAATTAAAATGATAAATATTTTTGATTTCCTCATATTTTTCAACATCATATGCTCATATTGGCTTTTTCATACCTTTGGGATGAAAAAACCCAAGATTTCCGAAGACGTGAGACATGATATTTATTAAATCCCCGGGAGACACAACGTTTCGTCGCCCCGTCACGTGATTGTCTAGAACCAATCAGATGTTGCGTTTTATAGAATAATTATATTGAGGTATAATAAATATGTTTACGTCTTTCGGGTAAATGCTTTATAACCAAATAAAAATAAAACTCCAAGTTAAATATCTTATTTGAACAATAACTCTTCATAACAACAACATTATTTCATTATAGTTGTTTTCTAATCAACAACAATATATAAATAGTGCCTGTTTGGGAGGGTAACAGTTGAAAACGACATTCTGGAGAAAACCATTGTCAACCCACGCAAAGCGCAATTTCATCTCATCAAAAGTAAAACTGATTACTGTGACATGTCAAAGAAGGCCAACTCGTGCATGACGACAACTCATCGCTATAAATTTAAAAAATTCTTTCAATTGAGCCCTTTCATCTAAAAGGCCATTTAATTAAACTTTGTCATTTTTGGAGATTTTAGTGTCATTCCAGTAATTTCAGGTGTACCGGTAATTTCAGTAAATCCTCACTGGCATTCTGGTTACCTGATTCTTAACTATGTATTTTTTGCAAGTTTTTAATCATCATCAATATGTGTAAATGAATAATTGTACATTTTAAATTGTATATTTTAAAATGATGTATGTGATATGCAGAGATTAGCCATTTTCATCATTGTTAATTAATGTTCAGACATTGTGAGATTCTGTGGGAAATAATGTGGTTAATCAATGAATTATGAATTAACTCAAACATGAAAGAGCTAAGAAGAGTAATATGTGTTTGCAAGGCTATATTTCGTGTGTCATATGGAAAGCTTTGGTGTACGGCATCAGTAAATCGCAACAGTATACATACGATTATACGTCCCTTGTAGTAATGAAACCCAACAAAAGTAAACATATATTGAATACTTTAGATAAAAGTGCATTTGTTACGCAAGGGTTTATTCAAATATATGAGATACTCACATGTTAATTCACCTTTTCAAACTCGTGTTTACATCACAATTTACAGAGCCTCCATTTTTATAAACAGAATGACTAATTACAGGAAAACACTTGGATTATTGTAACGACACCGTATCGTAATTTAAAAATACAAAAATGGCTTTATATTAACTAAATAAGACCCTATGTGTTTCATTTAATTAATTTTATTTGTGACATAAATATTAACAAGCCTTCCATTGTATAATCTTCCATAAGCAGGACTATACAAGCAAATTATGTATTGCAATACCTTATTTATTTAATATAATTACTTAAATATCAGGTTTTTTATTTGAAAATTGAAATTGTTCTTAATAATAAAATTGCGTAATGCATGCGATGCATTTAAAATATAGAATCTATGGAGCATATATCTGTTGGCTACTGTTATTATATTTTAACGTATTTTGAGGGTATTTAGTCTAACCGGAAATTCTAAGCCACTTCCTTTTCACGTTTTACTCTTTTGGAACATCATTGTAAGTTTTCATAGGGGCAATAAAATCTGACATCATCGGGTCACATCACCTATGAATTTCTTAATATGCAATTAAATAATAAAACGTAACATCAATTCACTCGTTTCTGGTTTTTAATTTACAGAAGGACGTCCGTTTTCGAAAATGTCGGATGCGGAAGGGTATGTGTGATATTCTAAAACACCATTTATGTTAGTGACAGTAACTAAAAGTTGAGGAAAACAAAGTTTTGAGACAAAATAATAAATTCTAATGATGCTTTGGAAAAGTATATTGTCATTGTAATTTTGTGTTTCTCTTAATTTGCATTGTTTTGGCATTAAGAAAGATCATAAATTGTCTTGTAGAGATGATGTTCCCGTTGTATCGGGAGGATCTATGGATGTTTTCACAGCAGTCCAAGAAGTTCTGAAGACAGCTTTGATTCACGATGGTCTAGCTAAAGGACTTCACGAATGTGCAAAAGCCCTTGACAAGTAAGATCCATACTGGTTATTGAGACTGAGGCGAGTTCAGCAGAGCAGGTGCTTGCAAGCGCTCGCCAAAGTTTTCTATACCTCTTTCACAAATTTTGGCAAGCACTCGCCAGCACTCGCTCTGCTGAACATGCCCCTGTTAACACATGTATACTCTGTCACAAGATATCATTGATTCACAGTTTGGTTAAATACTTGATATTTATAAATACTTCAAGATTCAGATGTTCATTCAAAAGTATGAAAAATTTTCAAGATTTTCTTTTATAAATGCCCCTTCTAGCTTATCAAGTTTCAATACTCGGATAAATAATGTGACGTCGATGAGAGTTTTTTTTCCAACAATCCCAAATGAAGATGTTGAATTTTCCCAAGTAAATAATGAAAATGTGTAAATGAAGTTATCCTAGATATTTTCCCAACATCTATTTCAATTGCGCTTCTTTTACAGACATGTGTAGTATATCAAAAGTCGCCCAAATGTGCTGCATAGATATTTTAGGACAGAATTTAGCTATTAATGTGTTTATGTTAGCTCTCCCTAAAATGCATTTGCCCTAATTTACGTTTGCCCCGAATTTTTTGCCAAAGTTTGCTTGTCATGAATTTTAAAATGAATTTTCTGCAGAGAAAAAGCTAAAAACAAAGAAAGTTAAAAACAACAGGGAAGAATTTTAAATAAAACTGTATGCAATAGATTAATATGATCATATTCTTAAGACCATATCAAATAATTAGCTGCAAGGCCTACTCAAAGGATATATTAGTATTATTGATTATGAGTAAATTGCCTGAAGGTAAAAGACTTCTGATTTTGCCCTTCAGAAGTGCACTTGAAAGCTATTTCACGAGTTATCTTGCATAGAAGGTACTGGTTTAAAGAGAGTAGTGTCATGTCCGAGGATAATTGCTCATATCTTGGGCAGATTGTATAATAAACTTAGGATGCTGGTTTTAAATATGTGTTGATTTTTTTTAACAGGCGTCAAGCTCATTTGTGCATTCTTGCCAACAACTGTGACGAACCAATGTACGTCAAACTGGTAGAAGCTCTCTGTGCTGAACATGGAATTAACCTTATGAAGGTAACAAGATTAAAAGAGGGTTTCATTTAAGATTGAAAAGGGAAGGTCTAAACGCTGATTCCATTTTCAACCTTTGATGATATAGAATTAAAAAAAAAAATCCTGGAACAGAGTCATTGGTATAAGACTTTAGGAATTTTCTTTTCATTTTAGTCTAAACACAGCATAAACATGAGAGAATGATGATTTGACCATGCTCCCTCTTCCTATTTATACATGAGGATAGATTGGTCTCCACTGATGTTTCTCTTGCACGTGTGCACTACTTGAATGTGATATTCTTAACCATACTTTAATATTGTTGCATCAGTATAAAGATATTAAATACTAAGCCTCATTATTAAGAAACTTACAGTGATAAGGAAAAAACATAAATTCAGGATTTCTATGGATTGAAGATTAAATATGGTTAAGGAGCAGTAATTAGAGCACCAACTTGGAATTATTCATAAATTCAAGATATTAGAATTCAAGATACATAGTGACTGAGGAAAAATAATATAACATTCAGTTTTTTGGGTCAAAATGTTCTAAATGTTAAACTTTAATTGCAAAATTAGTAAGGAATTGATCAGTTTTCATTCAATCCCAGATTATGAAATTGATTCCCAGTTCAGTATGACTATAGAATTAATCAATGCCACAGCATTTGGTCTGATGCAGCAGTAACAGAGAGACAAATCATAAATCATTATAGACCAAACTATTGTATTTTTCAAAATATTCACAATTTGATTGAAACAGCATATGTTAAAGAGTCAAAGTGACCAGCAGTTAACAGATTTGCTGACTTATAAGAGGAACGGGGACAAAATTTTAATAAAATCTGCTCTATTTCTTGCTGCAGTTTTGCTTTAAACTAGTATATGGTAAGGAATGAGGAGAGGGGTGAATAAGGATGTAGCAACCAGTTTCTAATGTGATTTAATGTGTGAACTTTATATTGAATAAATGATGACATACCATGCTCCCTCTACTTACTGTTGATGGGGATAGATATTGTTTAACTGATCAATATAAGAACAGATTTCTAGTCTTGAAGATACATGGTTAATAATGTCTATTTTAATCAAAAGTAGAATAAGTAAAAATGTGGGAAACACCACTTTTTTTTAAACACTATACAGCTCACAATGTTGGACACATTCTTTCTCCTACAATTTACCAATCCAAATGACACTGTCATTGTCGCCCAAAAGGTTGAGTTTCCACCAGAGTTCAAGCCATTTGATATAGCACTGTCAAGATTAGATTTATTCCCCAGAGAGTTAATATAGCTTTCTGTTATACCCCCTGGCAGCTGGATCTTACAATTGACCAAAATTAACCAAGAAATAAGACTTCTTCTGAAGAGTGAGAATTCATAATCCCTTGTGTAAAATTATTATCACTTGTAAATGTTTACACAACAAAAGATATTTCCATTTGTCACACTTAAAATGAAATTAAGATTCTTGTCTTCTTATGATTAAGATGATTTGTCATTATCCAAGTTTTGACTTTCCAAGAAGTTGTATATTTTCTATGTTGAAATGATGACATACCATGCTCCCTCTACTTACTGTTGATGGGGATAGATATGGTTTAACTGATCAATATAAGAAAGGATTTTGTTGTCCAGTCTTGATGCAAAATAGGTACAGAATTTTCTCCCTGAAAGTTTTAAGCAAAATAATAACTTTATTCTTTGTGTTTCACAGGTTGATGACAACAAGAAACTAGGAGAGTGGGCTGGTCTGTGCAAAATTGACAAGGAAGGCAAAGCCAGAAAAGTTGTAGGATGCAGCTGTGTTGTTGTCAAAGTAAGTTAGAATTTTGGTTGTATAAAACTATTTGAAATGTTTATTGTAATGTCTTTAAATAGTGTTATTACAATTATAATACAATTTATTTTATAGGATTACGGAAAGGAGTCTCAGGCCCTGGATGTTCTCAATGACTACTTCAGGTCCAAGAAATAAACGCTGTTGGAATGTAATAAACGAAAAAAATACAAAATTAAAAAAAGGAAAAATTGATTGTATGTGTTGTCTTTTTTTACTAGTTGAACAATATCCTATCAAGAAGACCATGATTAGCATCCTGTAATATAGACATTTTTGTATTACTACAAACACTTATGATGTTATTTGAAAGGAATACAATTGTTTCAAAATTTGTTAACCACTATTTTTTTTAAATTTTGAAAAGGTCATTACAAGGTAAATGGTACATATGAGATTAGTTATTGCATGGTCTGTAGTTAACATACTGGTATATTACATTGGTCAGGGAGGAAAGATTTGACTCCACATGAAATATCCCACAGGTGTGGAGGACCCTTAACAACTAAATATTAGAGTTGACTTTGCAATGCTCAAGGGGAGAAAACTCATACTGTCTTCGGGTAGTAAAGACAGTTCCAAGTGAAGGAGTATTACTACATGTATTAATTTTCTTACAAAAAGAATTACATTAAGAAAGTTCTCATTAGCATCATTAGAGACGACTGCATGGTGAAGGGCCTCCACACTTTTGGAAAAGTTTCTCGAACAAGCACCAACTGGTTATACCGGTAATTAAGAATATAATATGTACTGGCATGTGCACAATGTGTTATAACGGGATTAGAGAAATAATGACGGACCAGACTGGGATTCGAACCTGGGCCCCCTGAATCTGTAGTCAGCTATTTGGTGCCAGTATTTGAACTGGTCTGACTGTCACATTCCTCCCCCCTAAATGATCTTGGCCCTTGAAATTCACCACAGACTCTTCCAGTTCCAGGGGTTGGCCACGGCACCAAATAAAACGGGATGGGAGAAATAATGACAGACAAGACCAGGATTTTTAACCCGGGCTACCTAATCTCTAGTCGGTTGCTCTACCATCTGAGCTATCTGGCCCCGGTATTTGAATCAGTCTGACGGTTGCAGTGTGAACGACTGAAAAGATTTTTATTTTGGGGAAAAAATTTAGTTTGAAATTTTTTTTCCAGTATACAGATACATATACTGATTTTAAAAAAGTCCCTAACGTATTCAAACTATGGACCTTAGGAGTCGATAGTTTGATGCTATTTAGACAACACTATCACATTTGTTTTACATTAACCATTTTCTTATATTTTGGACTTTTAAAAGGGACATGGTCACGATTTTGGTCAAAAATAATTTTTCTGATTTTAATATTTACAATGCTTCAGAAAGGCATTTTTAATAGGCAACCGAAATTTGAGTGTCATTTGTTGAGTTATTAGCGAGTTACAGAGCTTGAAATTCTTCGCTATGTAAACAAAGCGTTTGTTTACATTTTGAACATTGAAGTAAAAATTTCAGTTTTAAACCTAAAACGAATGTGTTAAACGTTACTATCTATGCTTAAAATAATTAAAAAGATAGACAAATATATATTGAACCTATGGAAACAAAAACGGGGCACGAGCCTTGTTTACATGACAAAGAATTGTGAGCCCTGAATCTTGCTTATAACTCTTACGAATTCGAATGACTCTCAAATTTTATTTGATCATTAGAGATGCATTTCTAAAGCATTGTAAATAATAAAAACAAAAAATAGAATTTGACCAAAATCGTGACCATGCCCTTATAATCAGAAAAAAAAAACCAATTTCTATAACAGCTAGGGTGGGAGAAATGATGACAGACTGGATGGGTCCCCCTGGGTCTCTTGTTGGTTGCTTTTTAGCTCACCTGAGCCAAAGGCTGAAGTGAGCTTTTCTGATCACAATTTGTCCGTTGTCGTCGTTGTAAACTTTTCACATTTTCATCTTCTTCTCAAGAACCGCTGGGCAGATTTCAACCAAATTTGGTACAAAGCACCACTAGGTGAAGGGGATTCAAATTTGTTCAAATGAAGGGCCACGCCCTCTTTAAAGGGGAGATAATTGAGAATTATTGAAAATTTGTTGGTATTTTTAAAAAATCTTCTTCTCAAAAACTATTCGGCCTGAAAAGCTTATCCTTGTGTAGAGGCATCCTCACGTAGTGTAGATTCAAGTTTGTTCAGATCATGGTCCCCGGAGGGAGGGTGGGGCCACAATTGGGGGATCAAGTTTTACATAGGAATATATAGAGAAAATCTTTAAAAATCTTCTTCTCAAAAACTATTAGGCCAAAAAAGCTCAAATTAAAGTGGAAGCATCCTCAGGTAGTGTAGATTCAAGTTTATTCAAATCATAGTCCCTGGTGGTATGGTGGGGCCACAATGGGGGAATGAATTTTTACATAGGAATATATAGAGAAAATCTTTTAAACAAATTCTTTTAAAAACTATTTGGCCAAGAAAGCTCAAATTGGCGTGTAACCATCATCAGATAATGTAGATTCAAGTTTGTTCAAATCATGGTCCCTGGGGGTAGGGCGGGGCCACAATGAGGGATAAATTTTTATATATAGAGAAAATCTTTAAAAATCTTCTTCACAAAACTATTAGGCCAGGAAAGCCCAAATTTGAGTATAAGCATCCCCAGATCGTATAGATTCAAGTTTGTTTAAATAATAGTCCAGGGGTAGGGTGAGGCCAGAATGGGGGATGAATTTTTACATAGGAAATATATAGAGAAAATCTTCTTTTTAAAGACTATTTGGCCAGAAAAGCTTAAACTTGTGTAGAGGCATCCTCGGGTAGTGTAAATTCAAGTTTGCAAAATCACAGTCCCTAGTGGTAGGGTGGGGCTGTGATGGCGGTTTGAATTTTTACACAGGAATATATAGAGAAAATCTTTAAAAATATTCTGGGAAAGTTTTCAGTCCAAAACTCAGTACTTAGTGTGAAAGCACAGGTTATGCAGATTTAAGTTTGATGAAACTATGATTCCCTAGAGAAAAGTGGGGCCATGAAATGGGGGGGGGGGGGTATATAGGAAAAGGGAAAAATCTTCTCTCAGGTACAACAACAAAAGGGGCTTGGTATTTACCAAAAAAAAGAGGTGGATAAAAATTGGCAGATTTTCAATTTTTTTAGCAAGATCTCCTGTACTTAGTTGTCAAGATATTTTGATACTGTCATGCTAATTTGATCAGAATTAAGGCAATTGTTGCTCATGTGAGCGATGTGGCCCCTGGGCCTCTTGTTCACGTGAGCCATCTGGCACTGTTGGTTGAACTAGTCTGACTGTCGCAATGGAGTGTCTTACAGCCCTGAATTCAATCTAATAAATTAGAGTTAGACTTGTAAATCCACTCCTCTACGATACGATAATTAAAATTGGATGTCTAAGATACGCTATAGTGTATAGTAGAAGTCTAACTCTAATTAGATTGAATTCAGGGCTGTAAGACACTCCACTGCGAAATTGACCTTGAACTCAATGTTAATTTCATCATGGTCAAATCACCAAAAGATGTCCTATGACTAGGGAGGTATTGATCTTTTTTTAACAGGTCTACATGTAGTTCTTTTGATATCATGATTGATATGTTGAGCTTTGATCATGGAAAGGTATTTACTAGTATTGATTTGTGGTACAAAAAGAATAGAACTAATGTTCACATGCATAGTGTAATAAGACCAAGAAATTAAAATTTTAGGTCACTTATTGCTCTCCTTGGTATTTTGAACATTAATCTATCAAACAGATCTTAACTGTAATAGATATTGTATAACATTAACATTTATAGAAAAAGGGGAACATCAATTTTTAAACTTCATGAATCACCAGATAGTTAAGATTTTATATATCATAAACTTGGGGTCCTTCCCTGAGAGGATGGAGCATCACGATCATTGTTCTCTTTGATAAAACTTGCCAATCCATGTATAACTTGGAAGAAAAACTTGAGCAAGGGGAATAACTTGTATGGCTTTAAACACTTGATAAAAATATTTGTGATCAATTCAAACAACCGTACTAACCTTTTGTTGGTGGCTTCTTGTTGACTTGAGTACATACCGGTATACGTATAGTGTGATTTGTTATTTTGTTTAATTTTTCATTAACCTTTCAGATTTACCCATATAATTAACACTTTTTTGTTGATAAGAATATGCTATTGTAAATACAAATCCAAATTAAAAACAGGATTAATGGACTTCAATGGCAATTAATATGGATTGTTTGGTGTCAGTTTCAATAAGCTCATGCTGAGATTTTAAAGATTATACAAACAAATCATTGGAAAAATGTGTCAATTCATAGTGTGTGGTTTTGTTTAATGTTCTTTTCTGAAAAGCTGTATACACATACACTGAATTGACAGGTGAAACCTTTGCTTTCATCTTGTAGGCATGTAATATTTGAAATGACAGTAATTAATTGATAACTCTTGATTAACAATTAAACACAGCAGGTATAAATGATCACACTTTTTGATAATCAACATTTAGAAAATATTAACTTTAAAAAAAAATTGACAATTGGTTAATTAGCAAGTTATATAATTTTGTATAGTTCTGAAGACATTGAAATGAGCTGAGAATGGGTTATGGATTTGCTTGAAAAAGAGGAAATATATGTATAAACATTGTTACCATATACCGGTAATGGTAAGTTTTAATTCATTGAAAATAATTTTAAGATCATATTTTCTTATTAATAATTAATCTGCAAATTTGTTCATGGATGTGTATCATGGTGATTGGATGTACCAGGCACTTCGTGTATAAATTCATTGTTTGATGTATTCAAGGAGCAACATTAAATGAATTGATTGTTTTTAAATTAAATTATCAAACTGTAACTGCCTTGCTGGCCAATGTTTCTTTTGCTGAAAAAAACAAAACCTTCATGTACACACATCATTTGGTCACAGTTTCTATAATATTCCATAATCAGGGGAAATATTTAAATATATTTTTTATTGTATTTTTGCATTCATCATTCCATAAATACAATTGCTTTAAGCAATTGCATTTATGGAATGATGAATGCAATGTTCAAGGGAGGTAATGCAGCTTGTTTTAAGATAGCAGCTCCTTTAAATTGCAAAATTGAGAGTTCATTCAAACTTTTGTTATTGTATATAATTTTGAACATCTTATTTTTCCAAATGTCTAGCTTGTGGATAGTTTAATTAATGCTGATTGACCCCCCTCCCCCGAATAACACAATGCTTCCATTTATGAAGGGGCTTAGCTATTATTAAAAGATGATTCATCCTACCCAGGCATACAATTACTCCTTACTACAGAGGATATATACTGTCAATCACAAAGTTCATTCATTGTTATAGAATATATACTTAAAGACAGGGGTCAAAATCAGAGAGAAATGACCACCGCTTATGGTTCACACAGGCATTTTAACTGCATTGATAATGCTGATTCATTGTTCATTGTAGGGACAAAAATCGGATCAAAGCAGATTGCAAGATTTAGATTTATGTTGCTTGATCTGCGTACTGAAAGGAGAAGTGAGATATATTTTTAAATATATCTCTGAGTGCTTAAGTCTTTGGCTTTTGTGCTCTTTTTTGCATTGTTTTAACCTAATAAAATGAATGTGATTGATCCATTGAGATAGGTAGACAAGTTCCAGCCATGAGTTTGACATTTTTGCCAGAAATCAGGGAAATAGTATGTCTACGTATGCATGAATGTCTTTAAATTGATGGATTTTTCAAACCACACTATTAAAAAAGGTTAGAAATTATAGATATTAAATAAAAGGGCAGAAAGTGTGAGGAAAGTTGTATACATTTTCATTGTGTATGTATATACAGTCTTTGAGTCAATGGACATGCAGTTCATACCATACACTCAAAAAAAAATGTCCAGTATTGAGTTAAAGGGTTGAAAATGTGACAGGAGAGAATTTATTTAGATAAGCAAAATAGGAGAAATGATATCAGGTGTGCATGAAAGGGAGGGATTTATTAGAATCGCATCGCAAGGTTTTCTGAATGACAAAAGGAATATCATTTTGACGTAAAATATCTTGAGCACTAGCCGATAAAAATTTTTCTTTGATAACAAAGCAGCGACCATCTCTAAAGCAAAGTATTTGGCAGGGGCCATGATAGGTGATAGCCGTTAAAGCCTGCAAGGTAAGAAACCTGGTCCAGAATTTCATTGTGATCTCAGACAGTGAGACTCTATTGGAGTGGAAGGCATAAATATAATTGGCTTTCACAGAGTGTATTTAAAGAAATTGATATATTACATAAATATTTTCTAAGTAGGGACTTGGTGGAAGTCATTATCTATTAATGAATAAAGCAGGTCAAGATTTTTTGGTCTTATCTGTCCATGACAAGGAAATACACTGTTGAAACATAGGGAGGTCTTCTTTTTAATGTTTTTAACAGTCGGAATTTTTCAATGTTTCATTGTGACAGACATTTGTCTTCCTTTAAATTGGCTTGTCAAACATCAATCAAGGAATTCCATCAGAGAAAGGTAAAAATGTTCGTTGTAAGCTTATCTGATATATATTTACAATGAAATGGGAGTTGTAAAAAAGTACGTCATTAAGAGAGTCTGTACATAATTTTGTGTCAGTGGACTTAAGAACACTCCTGCAAATATTTTACTTGAAGTTTTTCATTTGTCAACCTTCAAAAGAAGAACAAACAATTCTTTTTTTCAATTGTTTCCCTTTCATCTGCTGTCAAGCAATTTCAACAATTGTACATTTAAATTTCTAAGACTGTAATTATCATTGTGGAAGAGATAAAATATCCTCAAGCACTCTCCACCTTAAGAAGATTTTCAGCCAATTATGTCAAGAATGAGAGCGCCAAGCTGATATTGGAATGTATTGTAATCCCCAACACAATCAAACCTTTTTTTCCTATTTGCAGTGAATTTGTGTAGCTGGTCTGATTCAGGTCATTTGTTTGTTGTACAAGGAAAATATTAGATCTAAAGCAAACCAGGCATGGAGACTGGACCACAACAATAGGTAAGCTATATACTCAGTCTCGGGAACTGCAATTTTCACATTTGACTGCGAAGCCCAATCAATGTCTACCTATTCATCATTGGGAATTATTTGTGTCAATTCAAATTCACCTGAACATGAATGATTGATCAATTGATTTCGGGGGTTGTGCTAGTTATCACAGTTTGGGACCAATATGTGAACAAACGAGAAAAGGTAAGAGTTTGGCTTGGAATAAAATACCGAGATTCTTTTTAACTGATGATTTGGCAGTGGGAGAGGTGACCAATATGTTCCTAAAGCTTTCTATTGTGCATTTTAAACCTTATTAGAAAGGCTCCATAAGAAGTTCAGTGCAGTCATTGTGTGGAACGGGGGATTTTCTCTGTCAGGTAGTTTTAGCGGCCAGTATAGGGGACATTTTGGGGCTTAAGAAATGATTTGCTCCTAATCCTCAGTGAAATAATAAACACATACCTTTGTGTTACTGAGGTCTCCCAGTGAACTGAGTGGAGAAGCTACTGCTCTATCTCTTCCTTACAGTGGATATTTGCTTTGATTTAAGGAGGTAGGTTTGTGATTCAAAATTCATTACCTGACACCTGCTTACTGTGATAAGTCTGTTATTATATGTGGGAATTCGACACTTTGAAGGTCAGTAGTATAGAGCTATAAACAAGATGTAATGAAAAACCAGCTTCGGTCTATGTTGTAATATTATGAAGCACTGACTATCATAAGCTATATTTTTCCTAGGATGCCAACAAACGTAATAGACATGCAATGATTTATTTGTGCATTCGTTTGTAATCATAATTCTTTAATTACCATATATTACCTTATTCCTTAAAATCACAAGAATATAATTAATTGTGAGGTTAGGGTAGAAATAAGTCGACTATTATAAATGGAATTTAGTTGAAAAAAAGTGTAGGTTCATCAGTTTAAGTTTGTAAGATGTATGAAAATACAATTCATGTTATTCCAAAAGAGTTGAATATCATTTTATTGCACTGAAAAGCTTTGATGTTAAAAACATCTAGGTTTCAAAATTCAGATTTCATTAAATGAAGGTGACATTTTTCTTGTAAGGAAATGTAAATGTAAAAATATCAGCTTTCATGGGCAATGTTTATAAAAGTGATCAGAAAATCCCGATTGTTGTGTTCCATGTAGACATAAGACTCCAAGGACCTTAGGTGTTGAATATACAGGGAGAAGAAGAGAAATTGTATTGTTGTTGGACAATGGTGGCTTCTCACGTGTAAAGTGTAGGCACCAAATAATCATCTTGTCAATTTGGGAACTTGAGTATAGATTTGTTCTTCTTTTATGTGTTGGATAGGGTGAGAAAATCACACCTCTTGAAAAGTCTTTCGTAAATATGAGAAAAATTTGGTCCCTTTTTCAGCATGGGTTAGACTTGGTTTCTAGATAAAGTTCTGAGAGCAAAGTTTATGTGCTTGAGTTTTAAAAAATATATTTAAATTTGCAATGTTGTACAAATTAAAATTTTCATTGTCATAAATCTTAAATTCTGAATTATCAATGAAATCTAAAAACACTCCATATCGGTTTAATTTAGGGCTGGGTTTTTAGTCAAACAGTGATATAAATACATCATATTTGGAATTGTAAACTGTAATTGATCTGTGTCATTTCAAAGCAATTTGCTTGAATTATTAATGCACAGTCATTGAATAGTTTCTGTGCCTATTGTGACTATGCATGCAAAAGGTGAAGAATATCTTTTTGTGAAAGCAGTGTATTTCACGGATCGCCGAGACCTGTAAGCACAACAGGAATAGATTTCATGATTAGGTCCCTGATTTCTTCATCACCCAGTAATCAGATCTGACTTTTTTAGTCATACATCGGAGACTTTTTTGTGATTTGCAACAAATATTTACGTCAATGTTTTTAACTCCTTTTCAGGTCTGGATTCTTTTACCAAAACAAGATCAAGATTAAGATTTTCCATCATTTCTCCTTTTCAAGTCAAAAGGAGGTCGCATTCCTCCTTACAAAGTAGTTGGTGACTCTTTGAAATCATGCAGGGTTTGGAGACTAGCACTTGAATTCTATATAACTAGGGAAGCAAGGAAGTGAAAAGGAAAGATTCAAGGAAAAAATGTGATAAAATGTGTTTATCCTTGTGCTTTGGAGTGTTTATAACACTTTCCCTAGTGTTTCATCTGGGAGAGTTAGCCCTTAATACACTGTTCCTAGCAGAGATTTATCGGGAGAGTTCTCTGACATGGTTCACAATCATTGCCGGACTCCTAGGGTTACCGCTGGTTACCATTCAGTTTGTGTCCATCTTACTGATTCTTCAGAAAAAGAATGGGGATAAGACTAAATCTGGCAAAACTCTGCCAGTTTTATTACACATCTTCCAACTTGGATTTGTGTGGAGACATCTAAAAATTCTGTTTGAATCTGATATTAAAACCAAGAAGCATGCCCTTGCAGACTTATCACTTCTTCGTTTGTTTTACACCTTTTCAGCCAGTCTTCCGGTTCTGGCCATACAAGGCTTTATGATAATTACAACAAACAGTTCATTGATTGTTCAATGTGCAGCCGGTATCAATTTACTCTCCATTTCTTGGGGTCTTGCGAGTTTCAGGAGACAATATGATTCCAATGAATTTGAGAATGTGGTCCTTACATGGCCAGGAACTCTGTTTCGTCTTCTTTGGAGGATCGGGGAAATTACCGCGCGGGTTCTTTCCCTGGGAATTTTTGCCAGCCTGTATTTCTCCTGGATATTCCTAGTGATATGTCTCCATTGGATAACTATGATGTGCTGTGTGTGTTCATCAGTCCTGGAAAATGTTAATGTGGTGGGCATGAACAAGGGACATAAGCTCATCATGAGTGGACTCGTGTCCTACATTTACATCTTCTGCCATGTGAACATGAGTGTTGAAAAGTCCAAGTTCCATTACATTACATTTTATACCATCATGTTCTTAGAAAACAGCTTATTGACTGTAATTTGGTTTTTCACAGCAAAAGACACAAATAACTTCAAAGTGCATGTCATCGTTTTCATCACTGGACTTGCTTTTGTCATATCAGTTATTTCCATGTTGGTGTATTATCGATTCTTCCACATTCCATCTATGAAGATTTCACTTTATGGAAAAGACAAAATATGTGTTCAAGATGGCTGTATAAACTGTAAACTCAGTCTATGTGCAAAGCACAGTCATCTCCTCCAGAGACCTTTCAGTGCAGGATGGGTCAGCCAATACCAAAAAGCTCTCCATGATGGCAACTATTACAAAAATCTCTTACAAGACTCATTTATTGACTCAATGTCTGAATGGGAGACATGTTCCTCAACCACAGCATCGTCTAAACATTCCAAGAACACAACTTCAACTGGGCGAAAGAGCAAAAAAGTTCCTATCCAGTTGTCAGGCACATACAGCCATAGACACTTTGTGGATGCGGATATTGTGGAGAACGTGTGTTGTGATTCTGATACGGATGCCTCTACCACAGAAACCCATCGGATGTCATCTAGTGAGGACTCAATCATCAGTGAGCTCTCCATTCAGTTTCCTCCGCAGGGAATGGGGGTGTCAGACAAGAAGAAGCTATTGACCGAAAACTGGGACAACCTTATGCAAGTGGATAATCCTGCTTTTGAGAAAAGCAATTCGGTGCACCCTCTATTTGCATTTCGCCCAATATCCGCCCAGAGCTTAGAAGAATGGTACTCCGATGGCTACAGTACAGACCACACGTCTGACTACCAACTACCAGTTACAGTGTTGGCCAAAAACAACCGCAATTCCATGTCCATAGCCAGTTCCGACTGCACGGACTGTACAGTGTGTAAATATATGAAAGCATTCAATGCTAGGCGAAGATATCCCAAAGCACCAAGTTCCATAGTTTCAAGACATGAGAGAATAGAAGAGGAAAGTGAAGAGAAGTTGCATGCTCTGGACAAACTAGAGACCCCCAGGAGTGGGGCCTGGTATAACTGCAGTGAGTCCGGGGACAGTGCTTTCCCTCAGGAAAACTTCAGCTCCAGTAACCTGGACACAACATTATCTGAGGAGGAGGAGGAGGGGGTGTTTGAGACGGGGGCAGAAATCATCATCTAAAATGTTAATATGTTTTTGCAGTTTCATCAATTTTTTTCCCATTCATTACAGTTCTTTGATTGATGGAGAGACATTTAATTTGAAATGAAATTTGTTTTATGAATCTTGTTCTTAAAGGAACTAAACTCTAGTTCTTCAAGAGAGATATTAAGGAAATTGTTAAAATATTTTTTGCTTAAAAATGTGTGAAAACTTTTGAGAATTTATATTTACTGCCTTTATCTTATTGATCGATTTTACAAATGTATATTTTAATGGCTTTTCTACCTCAGTGATCAAAGGTTTTCATGAGAACTCTTCATAAACAAAATATGGCAGGTTTATACATGAGTGATTATGTTATATGTCAGTGACACTCTTTTATGGATTTTCTTCAAGGTTCATTTAACTTATAGAAAGTGAAAAAAGCAAGATTGAATAGTTAATATCTGCAAGGGTCTCGTAAAATTGGTCCTTTAATGCGTTGGATTTTGTCCACAGAATGTAAAAGTGTGAAGACTTTTTCATAGAAGATGTAACGAGATTTGAAACATTCATGTACTTTAAGAAGTACCAGTATACAATTTGTTGGTCAGTGTCTACAAAATCAAAGAACAGGAAATCTACCTCAGAATCCTAACCATTTTCAAAATTCAAAATTTTAAAACAGTGCATGTCCTTTTGTTTGTTTTTCCTCATATTAGAGTGTTTATTTTCCATAGTGATGCTGTTGTTAATTTTGTAAGATAAATATTGTTACTTGTCTTGTTACAGAAATATTTATAATTTTGTATAAAAATAAAATACATGTAACCTTTAACTGAGTTTAATTAATTTGTCTGCCAGTGTATTTTTGAGGGATCATTACGTATCGCTATGTGATGGTCAGACCGCTTTGAATAACAGTGCCAGATAGCGCAGTTGGTAGAGCACCTGACTAAAGACTCAGGGGGCTTGGATTCGAATCCCGGTCTGGTCCGTCATTATTTCTCCCATTCCGCTACAACTATATGTATATTTTTCAAAAGGATTTTGAATACGTCTTAAATGATTTACTGTAAATGCTGTAGTGTACATGGCTCAATCTGGAACATAAAGTCACAAATAATACTAAATATGATAATGTCGTGCAATATCCATTATAGTATTTTTATTTATGATACAAGTACTTGGTCAGTGTTTTCAGAAAACAAAATTAGAATCATAAAGCACTGCTCTTGGTTTCATAGACAAGGGAAATAACTTAGAGAACTGATAAAGAGCTAGCGTGTGTACCAGTAGAAAGCACCTGGATAATCAACAAGTCTTTGTCAGAAAATCTAACATTTAAAGTCGTTAAGGAAAGAGAGAGAAGAGCTTTGGTTGTCAAAACAAATGAGCAAATGTGAGATGAAGGAAATAAATGCCACCTTGATCTGATGAAGGGGCCAATATAGTACAGCCTCAAGGCCTTGTGAGGTAACACAAGCCAGGTGAGAAGGACAGGGTTTTGTTGTCCAGCCAAATGGGCTCTTGTGATGAAATCCCATTTTAATATGGTATGGGACACCTTGAGATATTATAATGGTTGAAAGAGCTTCAAATTAAAAAATATAACCAGCGTTTTAAAATTTTAAAATTATAATTAAAATATTTGACAATAAAATGTAATTTATGAATTGTTATGAAGTTAATGATATGTAAAAGCTCTGGCCAGTTTTGAATGTAAAATTAATAGTTAATTTAATTAATTTTTACTTCAAAAGAAAGTGATTTTTTTTAAAAACTTTCTTGCTCACGTAAAAATATCAGCTTCAACTGTAGCTACGAAAGCAGTATTAAATTTATCATTTAAAATCTGTGCATGTTTGGCATATCAAATGCAGTGATTCCTAGTAGCAAATGAGCTTCATTACATCATGTGAAATGAGAACATGTTGAATTCACTATTTTACTCTGGTACAAACAAATACTAGTAAGCATTACCACCCAGTAAAATCAATTTCAGAATGTTAAATTATAAATGGTTAATCACTTTATGGACATTTCATTAATTCTCAGCTTGAAAATTTTATCTGTATATGACAAGCAAATAAGAACAGATAGCATGCTCTGATAATGTATGTAGAAAAATCAACAATATCCTTTTCCAGTATCATTGATGTTAAAGTACATGTATGTGTAAAGAGGAGCTTTATCTTCTATAGGGATATGAACTTTGGTCAAAAAAGTCGACTCGTGTTCTGTATACAACAAAGTTATCTGATGTCTGCGTGAATTAAAAATTGATGCAATATATATATCAATTACCAGTAGTTGAGAAATATCATTTACAATTAATCCATAATTTAGTGAATTAAGCTAAAAGGGCAGATTTTAATTACTGATACACCTAACAGTTTATACCTTTAATCTGATCCTGTATATTGTTAGAGTCAAAATATTCATTAGGGATTAATTTTGTTAATTTCGTTGTAAACATTTCTCAACAAAACAATAATTCAATTATGGTAATATTTTCATATGGTTAAACGTTTCATACGTTTATTTTTGAAACAATGAAATTTTTTTCCATCAAAACCATTTCTTGACTAAATTTTCTCCCAGTAAAATTCTGCTTCTACAATATTTGTAAATACAAATATGAAAATATAGAGAAGAAATTGCTTAAAGTATATTAAAGTTTCTATCAGGACCATCAATAAGTAGTGTTGGAGTCCTATGATACACTGCATGACTGCTTTAAGCAGTGTCAAGTTGTGAATAAAGGGAGAAAACTTTGAAAAGGTAACATTCAGACCACCTACAGTATTTAAATTCAAATTATCTTTGTTATAAAAGGAGCTATAGAATAATTAGTTGTCTTGAAGTTGAATGAATAACAAAATACTCAGTCCTCATAAAAATATTTATTATGAGTTGGTATAACTAATGTCACAATTAACAATGAAATTTCTGAGCCAAAAAGTTCAGAAGATATGGTTTGATTCAAGCAAACAGTTCTTAAAATTTTGTACAATATAAAGTGTGTCAAAACCTCATTCTTTCTATGTTTATTAACAACATCCTCATACAAAGCTATCAAAAAACTTCAACAATACATAAAAAGTTACCATGACACCCGTCAATACAGGAACGCTGGCGTAAACCCACATAATGCATGCAAATAAATATAGCCTTGTAACAAAAACTTTTAAACTCACAAAGCTAAAAAGTTTTTTAACATATATTGTAAATAAGGTGAATATATCACAGCTTGATCCTCCAAAATGCACACTGTACATCCATAATTTAACAAATCTTTAACAATTCAAAGAATTTTTCTAGCCAACAGTTCTCAATGATGCATCGGTATTCATTACAATCAATTCCTTTGGGTACAGTGTATGTTTATATGGTAATGTACATGTCGACACATTAGGTCTGAAAAGTGGCACAAATATAGCACTTGTCATGGACAGCTAAAGTACCAAAGAGGTCATTATTAAATGGGTTTTCTATTCAGTTAGTCTTATTTTACATTTCTCAGTTTTTCAATGTAGATATCAAAATACCTAGTACTTCTTTAATGGATGCAGGGACGTATATACTATTTGGGAAAGGCAGCTATCGTAAGTCTTGCCGAAATCATGTGGTATGTGATTTTGTAGATCAATTTTGAATTTCATTGTAAACAAATATATTGATACGAAACCTTTAAAAAAAGCTATCTTTGAATTATTCTACAATTGTTATTTGTACTTTAGTATATACCTCCCTGATGGATGAGGATATGGGTTGGGTTTGAAAATTCAAAACATGCACTGAATACATAATTTGTACTATAAGTGACTATTTAAGAATGTATGGTAGACAAAAATGACTATGGTAAGTAATACTACACAATTAATACAAGTACATGTAGTAGTAGTTGTTAATTATCACTCATGTACAAAGTGGACGGAATAATGTCTTTCATAGTGTACAACAATAAGTTTATCACTTATACTCCATTATTCACAAATATTCTTCTATTTTTTTTAACAAGTTGTTAGAATTAAGTCTGAAATCTTCGTAAATTTATCTCAAGTACATTTTTTAAAACATTTTTTCTCAAAATCGACATTGTGTTAAATCTGATTCAACTTGGAAACATCACAGACAAATAGTTTTTTGATATAAACTTAAGAATTAACACTGACTAGTTTACAAGATTTTTGGTATATACTGGTATCATATAGTGTTTATGAACATTTGTATTCCAGTTCATATTTTACTTTACAGATGATATAAAGTAGAGAGTTTATGCAAAGTTTAACAAAACAATAATAAAATAAAGAGGAGTATATTTGTACAAGATTATATACTTGACATATCAAAAGTTCTGGATTGGTGGTTCTACCTTTGCATGTATAAGTTATATAAAAGCACCAACATTATAATAATTTCCAAAAGATCTAAAATTTACACTGCTATGTCTACTAATAAGGTGTAAATTAATATGATTAAGGTAGTGGTTTTGAACTATTAAAAATCATCAAAAAAGGATTATATATATACTAAAATAATCTTTGAAAAAAAAATCAAAGAGGAATTAAAAAAATGAAGTATACATTAAAGTATAAAGTATATTTTAAAAAACCCAAGAATACATGCTTGAAACTTCAGATTGAAAAAAATTAATAATTTAAAAAGGTTCTAGTTCTATCGATAATAATCTGAAACTTATCAATGCTTTAGGTTTATAAATAATCTGTTAAAAATCAAGGAACATGTGCCTGCATGATGTATTATAAGTATTTCAGAAAAAAAATGTTTGCCATATTAAACATGTTTATGATATTAAAAGACAAGGTTACTAGTGCACTAGTACTTATTTTGAATACTTAAAAAAATACAACAGCTGTGTAAAAAATAAATTACCGGTAGTAAAAATTTAAATCTTCTGACAAAAAAAAATCAACAAGATAAAAGTTCAAATTCTTAATTAACACAGTTCATTTTAGGAATATTAGCAAGCAACAAGCACAACATGGTGAATCAGTATATGGTAACTGAGAAGTGATTGCACAAAATGAGGAGATAGCTGGTGGGTCCATCATGTGGCGGTCGTGTCGGCCCGAGGGTAGAGCTTGGAGTACCTCTGGCTCAGGGTCTGCGTATTGGGGGGTACCATCAGGGTCGAGGACTTGTCTCTGGAGGACAAAGTTCTAAAACAGAAAAGATCAGGGTCATTTACAGTTCATTAAGTCCGTTGCATGTGCTCTATCAATCCCTCTTGGTCTGGTATGATCTGGATCTCTCTTTCTCTCCCTCTCTCTGTGATGTCCCATGATAAGATACACGTACAGTACTTACCCAGCAGAACTTAGATCGGTGTTTTCAGAGTTTTGTTGACTGGTGGACTTGGCTTCAGCAGCAAACTGATAGACAATCAGCAGACAATCCCGACACAGCTGAACGATTCGCCTGCAGCAGTTGAACTCATTCTCACAAATGTTTTCTGAGCTCTTGCTAAAGATGGTCTCCCAACTTCCATTTTGACTAAAAAAATTCAGAATTACGAGTTACAAATGTATAAGAAATATCTGAAACCTCTTTTCTGCTTTACAAGGAGAAAATCATTGTGTCTTACATAAAAGATACCAATAATTTGAAGAAGATTACATATCTATACCTGTTATCAAATCACATATTTCTTACTTGACTACAAAAATTAGTAAAGTAGATTGAAATAATTTGTATTTGCTATTCACAATTGTATGAGACATATTCAATCCAAATATTTGTAGTCACCTTGTGGTGGAGAAACAGTTCCACAGTCCCTGTCCGTGACTCCACAGCAGACGGTTAAACACCCTGGTAAAAATCCGGTACAGCCGCAGGTTATCCACATCACTGATCCGCCAGATCCGCTGAAGTACAGCTCGCACATTGGAGCGAACAATGTCTATCACCTTGAGAACAGAGTTTTAAATTCAAAATTATGTACCTATTAAAATATGTCACAGTTTATTGTATATAATATGTTATTTTACATTTTTTCATTCTAATTATTGGTTACATCATTCTCACCTTTCTCCTTTTAATTGAGTCCAATTTGACTAGCCAATATGAAGCAATCCTTGGTTTATGGAATTTCCAGTTTTCATGAAGCTAAAAAAAAAAAGATAAGTTCTCTGGTTAAAAAGAAGGTCCATTATAGATTCACTGAAAAATCAAAGTATTTGTAATATGAGCATTATAAGGAGTGTAACTTACAGTATCTAGGATGAACTCTGCCTCTTGATCCGTCTTCCCTGGGAATTTTATTCTCATGTCATTCAATGCCTGAAGAGTTTTCTTTGTCAATTCATCTTCCCTCTCTTTCACAACAGTGATCAAAAAGTTGTCATCCTGTTCAGAGGCAAACAAATTATACATTTAGTTGTCAGATTTACTTTCCATAAAAGTATCTTATTGACCAAAGAGCTTTATTTTTCAATTGTACATTGATGGGCTGAAATATTATTGAAACTCAGAGTGGTTCATAAATTTTCAACAGCAGTTCAATTTGGAAATGATGCATTAGCAAAAGGTTGCTGTACTTACTATAATGGATCTCTGCAAAATGGACTGCTTTCCATTAATTCTAGAGAGTGACTTTGACCTAGAATTCATGGCAGACATATTGCTGGTGGGTCGTGACCTCATACTGGAGACACCAGAGTTTGGACGTGAATTGCAGAGACTAGAAGCATCGTTACTGACCCGGCTGTCAGGTCGCAGTGACCCAGGGCGAGACTTGGTGGAGGGTGGTCTGCTCTCCCGCCTGTTTAAGCTTGGGGACCCTGGGGGTGAGGCATATTCTGCCTCCTCATCCTCTTCTTCTAACTCAAACTCATCCTCCATGGGTGGACTTTGGACACTCATTGGCATACTGGACAGAGGCTGCATGATGTCAAAAAAAGGAAACATTAGCTTAGTTTCATGTGCTCAATTTCTTTAAATTTATAAACATCATGCACATGCATTATTCCAAAGTGTTTGATGCAGATGCTTAGAAACACTAGCATTAGCATTTTTTCATGCAATTGTTTCATTTAGTCCTATGTTGCCATTGCACTCTGAATCTGACAGTTTGTTCAATTTATTTTTGTGTCAAATTAAGTTTGCAAGCATCTCCAACCTTTCCACGTAATGTTTTTGGATACACCTGTTTGTTATTCCCATCATTCCCTTTTTTAACGAGGACAAAGAGTTTAGTATCATCTTGGTTTCTTATAAAATTGAAGAAACAGGTGTTGCAGTCCACTGAACAGATGGACAAGCTGGGCTTGTTGACTTACCTTTGGCCCTCTTTGAACCTTGTTCACTCCTCCTTTTCCATCTTTTTCATCAGCTTCACACTCTGCTATCATATCCAAAATATCTTCCTCCTGTGAAAAAAAGTGAATCCTTGGGTTTTTAAAATGACCAAATGATACAGATATCCTTGCTAATAGATTGCTCCTTCACCTTGCTTTCAAATCTATGACAGGTTAATTGCTATTAAGGGCCCAATTTGGCAATCAGTGTCTAAATAGCAAATATTATGTCATTGAAAATATGATTGTTAAATCTTTCAACTTCAAATTGCCAAAATGAATGTCTGCCATAAAAGCGTGCTAATTAAAGATAGTTAGTGGTCATTGATCTGAATGTTTAGGACTTACCCTCCATTGGTTGTTGTACACTTTCTGTATCTCTTTCTGCATTGCAGGGGCCCGTCCAGACATAACCACTCCAAATATGGAAGACATGATGTTGACATATTTCTGCTGCTTCAGTTTGTCTTCTGAAGGGAATATCCTGCGAAATCTTCCAGCATTCCGATTCTCAAAATCTTCCCGAGCTGTGGCTTTTCTCACTCTTGCTAACTGCTCTTTCTGTAAATCAGCAAAGATATGCATTTTAATTCAACAAAGATTGCTTGCATAATGTGATTTACAAGAGAATAGATAATATGTACTGTAATCAAAAGCCATTTAACTAGGAGTTTAATGTCTTACAAGTTCCTCTTTTCGTTTTTCTATATTAAGCCTCTTTTTCTCTAATTCAGACATGTCAACTTCGTTTCGTTTTGTGGTGCGAAATAATCTCTTCTGGGCCTCGGCCTTCTGAGCAAAGTAATTCCTTCTCTTATCACTCAGCCTGCAAAGAAAAAGCAATAGGTATACCATAAAAACTACTGGAAGCATATGACCAACATAACCATGGAGGTTATAGAAAATATCATTGTACCTTAAAGATCTAATTAAAGAACCTTTATTTGATCTGAATTATGATTTTTAAACTTTCATATTGAGATAAACATACTTGATGTTGAGAAGGCGAACTGTGTCCTCTATGAGAGCTGATTTTATATCAAAGTCAATCTTTTCATCTGTTCCAAAACTGGGAGACCTGTTGATCTGCAAATATAATTCAGAGTTAATTCCCCTAAAGATACACAAATTTTTCTGTTGCTCCATGATTATATACTCATAACTGCAGTGTCCAGATACAAAATTCATAGTAATTTTAAGAATATAAAATCATCCGATAGCTCAGTTACTCCTACATAGTAATTACACTATTTACCTCAAGTAACCATGGATTTAACTTCTTGTCAATCAGCACATCAAAACCCAGCACCTCAAAGCACACGCTATCACTGCCCGGCGGGGCTCCAGGGCGACACATGCGGTAGGCATGTAAGAGGTGGGGCTGGGCCACCAGGAGGGTCTTCACTACCATGTCATAGATACGTCTCCATAGCAACATAGTGTCAAAGTCATTTTTACGTAGATATTCGTTGAAGTAGCGGATTGATCGCTTACTTCCTGTTTCCACAGAATCGCCTTTCTGATAGTATTCATTGTGTTTGTTCACAGAGTAGTTTGTAAGGTGCATGTACAGGTTACTCTGAAAGACAAATAATAAACAATTAAGAAAACAAAAATTTTACAAACAGGGGACAAAATAAACACCTGCCCCTATTGGTTGGTAATGGATGTACGCCTACTCTGTATGAAGCTGTACATAAAAATTATAAAACAATTATCGGCCCTCCCCCCATTCCCCCACCTCCACCACCCAACAATGCAAAAAGGGGAGATAAATCACACATGCATCTAACTGCAATGAAATTACCGTAAAAGAAATTGAAACAAACTGCAGATTGTAGACACCACATATATATGCATTAAATAAAGAATGAACTGTATATTTCTTTATTTTCATGATGCTCTAATTTTGGCTTTTTTCTTTTTTACATCCCCAAAAATACAAAAGAATTAAGCAGAAATTGTACCCATTATTGTTTTCTTTAAGAAACTTTAAAAAGAATAATCCAGTTACTTTATTTTCACAAATTTTGTGTCTTGCGAAAATAGCCCAGATATACTTTATCATATCTTGCATGTGACACAATAACTTCAAATGATTTTGCAATTAGCATAAATTTTTAAGTATCAGTAATTTTAGCTCACCAGGTTGGCGTCAGCGGGATTGACGTATTTGTCTGTACTCATTCTCACTAATCCGTCATTGAATATGAATATTCTTAAAGGATCACATGATGTCACAAGAACATAAATGCGCAAGTCAAATTTGTAGCCCTCCAACAGTAAAGGTTTGTCTATGTATTCCTGTACGATGAAATGTTCAGAGGGTGGTATCTTCTCAGCATTCCTGTATAACTGGATGCTGGAGAACAAATAAGATAAGAATTAGGAAAATGTTTAATAAGGTTGGTTCTATTCTCAAACAAAAGCAGATAGACTTTGTTTTTCGAGTACAATTTTCTGTTTATGATTGAAAAATGTTTTGACAACAGTTTAATTCTAGTCGTAGTCCCCTTAAGCAGACCGGTTACCCAGTAATTTATAATCACTATATTTTGCTGCTATCATTGTGTGACAAAGAGATGCTTGTCTTGTATATCAATTCAATGAACAAAAATAAATTTTATCTAGGGATCAAGGGTTTAACCAAATAAAAACTTTTCTTTATGATGGCCCAGCTAATCTTTGCATAATTGCTTGTTTTAATTAATATGTAACATTCATTAGATCTCCTCTTACCCATGTCCCTGTGCCCCATTGGCAGGCTTCACTATAAAGGTTCTGTACTTTTTCTTGGCCTTCAGATCTTTTGCATAGTTCTGTAACAGACTATGGTCAGCTGGCAGAATCCAGGTCTTTGGGACAAAGTTAAACTCTTCAGCATGGTGTCTCTGGATTCTGAGGGAAAAACAATTAGAATCTTGAATATAATTCGATCTATGCTCAAGTGAAAATATTCATAGGTTGTCATGTAAAAAAATCCTTTAGAATCACATCATTGCTAGAAACAAATTTGTATGTGTGAAGCAAAATGCTCAATGGAACCAAGAAAGAAAGAGATTCCACCTATAAAAAGACTTGGTAGTTAATTCTGTTTTAAATTGTCTTTAATGCAAATCTATCTCATGAAGTACCTCTAATCAAAAGACTTAGTCTCAGAGAATGAGACCTTTAATACCAAACTCTCCCTTACTTCATCATGTTCCGAGCGAGGCAGTCTTTTCTTGTGACTTCCACCATGCCAGGGAAATGGTTGATTCTCTGGAATGGTTTCAACTCTGTGATTCTGTCGGCTGAGACAAAACTGTCACTCCATATGAGGTAGCTGTACAACAAACATTGTTAGATTCAGAAGGGTGGTACTAAAAGCATAATTTACCATGGACGCAAAACAAACAGATTGTGCATCATTTTTTGTGTTATTGCAAAGGTTTTAAAGATATATCCATCTTAAGAGTTATAAATTTGAGGAGATTTTGGTCCTCCATTTGGTAGTTTGAGATGGAAAGAGGAGTAATTCTTTTTTTACAAATTTCTATCTTTTTTTGTTGAATTGCTTTTACTGTAACAAAATTATAATGAAATGATTGAATAAAATTTACATTATAAAATCCCTATGAAATAAACATTAATTGCAGCCTAACCACTTTGAAAAAAAGCAGACAAAACTGTTCAGGAGATTCCACTTTTACAATCATAGAATGGCAGTGTATATGAAGAAAATATTTAATTACACATCAATCAGTGCACACTGACTGTACATGCAAATATAGTTAAGAACTGACTAAAATGATACAAAATCTCAATCTATAAATAGAGACCAATGATTAAAAATATTGAAAAATAATTCTAACACAATACTACCAAAAGACAAGTAACTGTTGTTTTGTGAATACACAATACATGTATTGCCAGACACATTGTAATTATACAATGGAACAACAGCAGAGAAGAAGCACAATAATAAAGCCATATTGTGCTATGGAATATTGCATTGCTTACAGATTTCTGTTTAGTGGTACATAACTTACGTATTGTCTTCAAAATATGGAAGTACATAACTAGAAAACACAAGAAATTCAAGAATGCTTACTCAGAATTAAGGATCAATTTTTTCCCCTTTTTATAGACAGTGTATCCAATATCATGTACTGTACAAATCAAGTTATCAACACATTTATTATTCAGAGCCTGTTTACTAAGAAACGCTTACACACATTTCTTTACAGCGTTTTTAATTAAATAACAGGTTGATGTTGTACAGTGAAATTTGTTCATATGTACTGTATTTGAATGGGCTAGCTGAGATTTACAAATTGGACAGTGTCAAAATTAAGGAAATCATAGGAATGGTTTGTTATCAAGATATTCTTGGGAATTTAAAACAATAAGGGTTGTATTGGATACCTTGATTCATAGTTTCTATTGTTATAAACAATAAAGTCAAGTATGATTTTATAATTATTTTCTTTCCCAAAATTGTTATCTAACATCATAGCACAAATAAGTACGAATCTTTAAGTCAAGACTCAAGAGATTGTATCCCACTAGGACTTAATTTTTACCTGTCCAAAAATTGTTAAAACTTTTTATTTTGGTAAGATACTGTTAAATTTGTGAAATTTCAAAACAGTGAGTGTATTTTGATTATAATGTACTCTTATCCACATTCATATCGACAGGTATCCCATGCCCCCATGAAGCTATCAGATTGGATTGGATCAATGACCCCCTCACGCTAACATCCGTGCCAACGAAAGATATTAATATAAGTTGTAGAACTTGTTTGTCAATCATTGTAAAATGATAAAGTTCAGGATCAGAATTTACTGTTACATTGTATTAAAATATTCTACAAACCTGTTTGGATCATCTTCCTTGCAAATATCAAATTTGCATTTTTCACAAACAAGGCGTACTATAAAAAAGAAGAATTCATTTCATATTGTTTTCAATCAATATGCTAAAATTTTGTTCCTTTTTCTAGTTCATAATTACAGTGTAGCATGTTTTTGTTTATGTGCAGCATGTGTGTATTTGACAAAAAGCACACATCTTATATATCTGTGACATGGTAATCCACACAAAATCTCCTTCTTCCAATGATGTGTTTTTTATGTGCACTACTAAATGCATTCTTTCTTGGAGAGACCAAGGAAGGTAGTTTGGGTTAGATTACCGAGTACAATAAATCTGTACCTTTATATATTCAAATGAAATTACTCAAAGTTTGATTTACAATCAAGACTTTTTTTTATTGATTCTCTTGGTGATGATAAATGAATTAAAATGACTGAAATATTCATCATGACCAGTACAATTTACTAGTACTTACTGACTTCATATCTTGTACCACTCAGGTTAGCAGTGATCCCATGTTTTTTCTTGCGTTTCTTCTTTGGTGCTGGTACTGCCTTTTTCTCCTCCGTTTCGGTGTTCCGTTTTTCTTCAGGGGCTGGTTGCCGAGCACTCTGTAACAGGGAGGACTGCGTAGCTCCTGGGCGCCGGGCATATTGCGTTAAAGATGTCAAGGTCACATCTGAAAGGTTAAGGTCAGTAAGATTATTTACCCTCATTAGATTACAAATATATTACTGACAACCAGGAAGTTACATTTACAGTTTATATTGTACATCTCTTTTTGAACCACTCTTAAGTCGGTCATGTTCAGTGAGTTTGAATATTTTATGCTCTGTTTTCATAATAATAAAAGTGACTACCGGTAATAGCCTGACCAAAATTCAGGTTTGTAAATCAAGTTTTTCTGGTAAGGATGTATTGAAATTTGATGTGTACATATTGCTGCATACATGTATTAATATAAAAAGCTTTATGTTAATTGCTACTGTATATGTGACTATGAACATGTTATTTTAAATAAACAGTTAATGACAGCACAAACACCTCATATGTTCATTTGTTATGACACAGTTTTACCATCTTTCTCTCTCTTTCTCTTTCTCTCTCTCTCTCTCTCTCTCTCTCTCTCTCTCTCTCTCTCTCTCTCTCTCTCCTGATATTCTTCACATTTACATTAACACTTCATGCATGAACCAAAAGTACTAATGATAGCATGAACCAAAAGCACTATATATAATGATAGCATGAACCAAAAGCACTATATATATAATGATAGCATGAACCAAAAGAACTAATGATAATATTCATTAGACAATTAAGAAATCAAATTTGACTACTTTTTGAGAAATGGGACCAGGGTTCAACAATAATTAAGAAATATGGAAAACACTAGATTTTATTTTTACAGTAGATTAAAATCATGATGGACATTTAAATCATTCTAAGGAAATGGCCAGGACTGAAAGGCTACTGTAAAAGCAGAAAGTAACTGGCAAAGATATAAACTCAAGGTGGTCATAAAAAATTTTGATTGAAGAATTCAAAACAAACTTTATATGATGAATAAAATTACTTACAAGATTGTTTAACCCTATCAGTGGATTCAGTCATTTTGAACAATGTTCATTCACCTTTAATACGCTCCAAAGGAGTTAATCCAAATGGATTATGTTATTTAGCGATTATTGTGCCTGGCTTGGATTATCAAGGGGCATGCACTCTTTTTTGTGTTAGGATTATAGTTAATAGTCATTTGACGCAAAACTTGCTATAAAGACTTAGGATACTGTAACACTTATTATGGACATAACATTATGTTCCTGGATTTCCAACTATTTCTTTATTAAAATTATTTTTTCAAAGCTTGCGAGCTCTATCTACGGTACTGTACTAATAAATGTACAAGCAAGTAACACAAGTGATTTGAAAATTATCACACTGAAAAAATTCTTCCAATTCATGAAATTTATCTGAATAATGAATACATGTATTTATGATTTGAATAGCCATCAGTTTAGTTGACTTTCTTTAAACTATTATCATTTCATAATTCTTTACAAAAAACCAAATTTAAAAGTGTGCATGCTACTTTGTTTCTAGATATTAAAATATTCTTTGTTTAATCAAAGAAATAGTTATCTTAATACACATGCAGTCATTTAAATATCATTTTAATTGACCTCCTACAGACAAAAAAATGCTTGATCAAGCAAAAAATATAGCTTACCAGAATACCACATTAGTGTTAATTTATCCTGATTAAATGCTCGTCCCTTCTACCAATGACAAAGATACACTGACATACAAGTGTCAAAAACTTCGACATCTATGGAATAAATGATCAGCCCAAGGTAGAAAAGCGCTCTGAACTTATTGATTTAAATGAACATAGGAATTGGAAGTTTAATTCCAATATTTGGCCTCCTTGTATTAGCTGAATGATATCTCATACCCTCTCTACCTGCGAAATGGGAAATCATTGAGTGCTAACTGGTTGAGGTTATGTATGGGCCATTTCCTTTCTTTTTCATTGATTTAAGGGAAGTAAGTTATCAAATGGACAGTTAATTATTCATATATGTTGTTTCTGCCAGACAGGCAGATTGCAAAAGAAGAGAATTAACAACACTGTGGATACCTGGCAATTATACCTGTGAAGATCAAAAGGAATTTATACTATTATATCACTCATCCAGACATTTACGTAATTACTACCCCTAAATAAGAGGTTCATTTAACTTGGTAACTCTCAATTTTTTAAGGCAGCAAAATCAATAGCTCAAACATCAGTAATTACGGGGGAAACATTACAAGAGATCAATAGACTTTTCTAAGTGACTCTTCTTTGTCTAAAGGTTTAAATAGTCTCAAATAGCTAAACCAAAGAATACCCTTAACTTAGTATCAAGTAGACATGCATACATGCTAACAAAGTGGTTTATAAGGGCAACTGGCAAACTTACAGCTATGACAGTAAATAAAGAGATCTGGATAAATGTTGCTTTAATCATGAAACAAAACGGTACCTCTGACATTGACATCTCTTTTGGAATTATTAAGTCCGTCTAACATACATGCATGCTTGCAAATTTCCTCATTGAGGTGTACATATGATATAACATGATATTTTTTAATATTTATCAAGTTCTAAAACATATGGTTCTATATTTGATTTAAACAATGCCAAATAAATGGTTATAATACACAGCAAATGAACAGGACCAAAAGAGGTTTGAACTAGATTGCTTGTTGAAATATTCATTGGGTTCATTTGTCTTCTTTACACTTGGACTACATTATGGATGAATTCATCACCGTTACTCATCATGTTTGCATTGATCACGACAAACTTAAATCATCCACCTGTATCAGACTGCTATCCAAGTCTTAATCCAGACTGAATGCAGAAATATCCAATATGTTTAACAAAAACTCACTACAGTAAGTAATCAAAGCACTGATAGTACTGGAAAGTGGTTAGCTTGAAGCTTGTTTGAAATACATTTATCTGCATTAAAATATTATATGCTGAAAAAAGTCAACATTTTGCGATAAGACTAGCCAATATCTTTCCCTTCCTGTAATACTGGTTTATGTGTTTTCTAAAATTTGGGCCAACATTCTTGCATCATTAAAAGAACAACCACTATATTGTGATCATAAATGAAAATGTGAATTGCTTCAAAAAATTTAAAAAGTTCCTACTTCAGTACTTTCAATACTCTGATTTATCATAGATAGTGCTATGATGAAGCAATCAGGTAGTGTAATAGTTTTGGTTACATGACATAAAGCAAACTGCTTAAATATGACATGCAGTATTTGAAATCTATTTTGTACAACCAAATTAAAGATAACAAATTGCAAGGTACAGAAAAATGTTTTGTAGATTCAGATATGAATATTTCTATTTGTTAGAAATTGACATACTAGCCCAATGCTTATACCCAATTGCAGGGGATGAAATCATTTATTACCAGCACAGGCCCCAGGGCCATAAATGTTAGACGAGCTCAACTTTTGATCTCAGACTCACTTTTCCACTATCTATTCCTTTTGTAAAATTGAAACTGAGATCAAGTCCCAATGAGCTTGCCTAACTTTTATGGCCCAAAAGTCTGGTAAATAAATACAGCAATGGACAAAAAATCTATATATATGCAAAGTTATTTCAAGATATGGGGTTCAAACACTATTATCTTAAAATGACTGACAATCTTCAACCCACCAGTGGCTTTATGATATGTACATATATATGTATAGTCTTAATGGGTAAACCATGCATATACAGTGTTAATTTTCAATAATGTTCACAATGATCTATTTTCACTTTTTTTGCAATCACTTTTACATAGCAAATTAATAAATATGCAGAATTAAATCTTGTATTATAATTCATAAGAAACTTTTTAAACTCAAAAAATGAGTGGCAAAATTAAAATGTTACATATTCCCTCCATTTTCATAAATTTTGTGACACACGAAAAAAACAGATATATATACCATATATAATCGAAGGAAAAATGTTTTAATTTTTATATACAATTTTTCAAAAATAAAAATAACACAGAGTACTGTTTGGCTTACTGCAATACACTCAGGTCTTTGGTTGACAGTACTCTACCAAACCAGATTATTTTCTAATTCAACGGTCGATCTTGATTCAAGACCTTGATGAAATTCTGATCGATTTCACTTCTTTGGTTAAAGTGTTTTAAATAAAATATAATCAAGTTTAATTAATCTCATTAACAGTGATCTTTTTCTACATGAAAAACGAGCAGGAAAATGAGTACATTTCCGATTTCTGACCTTGTTTGTCCATCATAAGAGACGTCAAAGACGCACTAGGCTTTATTCCTGGCATCCTGGCTTTTGTTGATGGTCAGTTTTACAACTAGGTGAATTCAAGCCATTATGCACCTGGAAGTAGAAAGATCTTTGTAAATGTATCCACATTTTATAAAACTATGAGAATTTGTTCATTTCAAGCTATGTTTTGGAGTGCAGGGGATACAAGCTTCTGAATTTTGAAAATTGTTCACAGAATGGAATTAAGCTCATTTTTCATCACTCAAATCATAAGAGTGTTTATATAAATTCAGTGGTAGGTGCAATTGCACAGCCACTAAAGTTCCTTAACATGCTTTGGTTAAATACAAGTATGACTGATTGCAGAACTATCTTAATATATGTCAGATTTTGCTCAAAGATGCTTTAAAACCAAGAGCTTCCCTTATGTTGTCTTTTGTCAGGAGTGCAAACCCACCAAACCCCCTTTAGATCTGTGCATGTACACATACAGTCAAATAACT
Organism: Magallana gigas; assembly: GCF_963853765.1. NCBI lineage: Eukaryota > Metazoa > Mollusca > Bivalvia > Ostreida > Ostreidae > Magallana > Magallana gigas. The sequence goes on from NC_088859.1 coordinate 41,749,581, forward strand.
CTGGTAGTTTCTAAGATTTTTAGAAATGGCTTTTAATTAATCCATTTTTAGGATAAAGACTGCAGGTCAATCACAGTATTAAAGTCATATTAAAGAAATGTATTATTCATGATATACTTAAGGGAATATACAAAGAATATTGATCAAACAGCAGACAAGACAGCCTCTCTCTCTCTCTCTCTCTCTCTCTCTCTCTCTCTCTCTCTCTCTCTCTCTCTCTCTCTCCTGTATCCTGCTATTTGTAACTGTGCATACTCCATCTTATTTTCTCCCTTGTTTCACTACTCCAAAAATAAATATTTTCTTGACTAATTTATTGAAAAACAAAACCGATTTTTTAGGATTGGTGCGTTCGTTACAAATTACATTTAATATTCATTTGACGTACAAATAAACGACAACACAAAAATAACCATTTAACAGCAGTTCAATATATCTAAAAAAAAAACATGTGTGGGTCAGAGTGGCTAGGGAAAGCCAAAGACACAACCTGTAGACTAAGTGTTTGTAATAAACGTCGCATTAATCGAATTCTCCTTTTTAAATCTATTTATACTCAGCGCAAAATCGCTCGTGCATGAAATAACCAGTCTTGAAGTTAACCAGATAATACAAAAACTATCAGAAATTAACAAAGTTAAAAATGTAAAGAAATAAATATCTACCGCTGTGTGAAGTTTCTGATATTTTGAAAACTGCGTGTGATGCACGATATCATGATTACACCTGTACTCTGACAATTAAATTGTTTATGTGTATTTATCAATTGTCATATGTACATGTATTTTAAGTTCCTGAAATATAGGTTGTTTTTGATTCACTGTGCATGTAACACTGAAGTGGACAGGCATAGCCTAAGTCCAAGCTATGTCTTGGTCACTTCTCTTAAAAGAGACTGCATGTATGATCAACTATGATTTCATGTCAGATGACTGTATCAGCTTATACATTCATGATGATTCTACAATAATTTATGATGACTGCATATATATATGTATATATATCTACAATCAGATTATACATTTAGAATCAAGATAAAGTTTCAAGATATTGTTCAAGTGAACATCCCTGTAAAAGTTAATCACATTTATTATACACATGATTTTACCTTCAATACATTTTGTGTGAAATTGTAGTATAATGCTGAAGTTGACACGGACAGAAAAATATTCCCAGATATATAAGATAAACAAATGTTACTGAAATTATTCCCCCAACACGTTTTATTTCCCACTGCCAAGCAGGACTAAACATTAGATAGACTAATTATTCAGCATAATTACTTCGATAACCTTTGTTATTGTTGATATCGGTAGCCATTTTTCAGCGTTCGTTCTGTAACAAGATTTTTATACGTACAAGCTTGATAAATCATATCTATTTACCTTCTGTTTTAACTTCTAAAGATCTTTTTTATGCTTAAAAAGTCAAAATATGTATCCAATAGCAGGTGCCCGTCAAACCAGCGCCATATTTGTTTGATCACGTGATAACGCAAGTTCATTCTACCTAGCAACAAAGGCACAGTGTATATTTAAAGCTATATGTTGCAAAAAGATTCGGGTATCTCGTTTATTATGTTATGTATATAGTATAATCCACAATATCACATTCTCTCAGTATATAGAAAAAATGCACAACGCTATAAACGAACGAAAATAATAAAATAAGGCCCATGGGTTAAAACACTCACCTGAACTTCCATTATGACTTGATCCATATCACTTCCACAGGTCCACTGTCAATTTAATGTCAAACTATGTGTTTGATTGTGAAATACACCCATCGAAATAGTTAGATTAATAAATATCATCAAATTCAGTCCGTTCTAACTTAAATTATGGTTATTAATAACTTATAATCATATATTTCTCCCATTTCTTATATGTATCGTTCCGGTTTTCTGGGATTTTCGAGTTCATTATGCTTTGAATGTTAAACATGGTTTTTCAATTTCAGTAGAATAATAAACGTCCAGGTTTTTGTTTTGAAAAGGTCCCTCTTTCTCGTAAGGCTGATTGGCGTGGCCGAAATTCAAAAGCAGGGGATTTTGAATGTCAAATGACATTAATGATACCCGTATAAAATGCTGAGAGGTTGCACAGGGTGTTCAGAATTGAAAAGTTACTAATGGAATAAATATGTGTTGAACATATTTTATTGACTAATGCCAAAAGGATTGGACACAAGTTCCAAAAACTTAGAATGTCCTCTCCTTGTACATAATATATTACAGTGCCATACAATGCCAGTTAACATTGATAACAGTTATAGAACATGTAATGAAATACAAATAAATCATTAGTTTTAAATCTAGAATTAGAATTGGGATGGATAAGAAAGTTATGCAAATAATTTAAAAACTTAGATAAATCTACCACACTTTTGTATAAATGTATGAACTTCTTTAAATATTTTTATGTTTTCATCATAAGATAAAGTTTTGTCAACCCAAAGTAACAAATGTACATCAATTATATCCAAAAAGTTCAGTGATAAAAGATTATACATAAATGATTGTCTTAATGATGAATATTTTTTACAAACGAAGAACAAGTGATGTGCATCTTCTAAACTTCCACATGAACACATTGGGTTGGCTATTATGTTACACCGATAAAGATCACAATTGAGAACACAATTATGCCTTAATTTCGTATGAATGATATTCAAGAATCTTTTACCAAAAGAAAAATACTTAGGAGGTTTTGTATAATTGCTCTGTAGTGATTTCTTAAAAATATTTAACGAAGTAGCTTCCTTGGTATTATTATTCAGACTATTCCACTTACGATTAGTGTCAGGAAAAAATGACTTATTAAAAGCTTCTAGTCTACATCTAGGCAAAGAATAGTTTGAGGAGTTTCTAGTATTATAGTTGGAAGTGACATTTCTAATTTCAGGAGTTATGTCTTTTAGATAAGAAGGAACAAGATTGTTATGAATTTTGAACATAGTAGATAATTTAAGGCGGTCTCGTCTCGTTATTAATGGTTTCCATCCTGTTTCCAAATATAGAGAATTTCTTGAGGCTATGACTGAAAGACCTGAAACTATTCTTGCTGCATGAAGTTGAACCTTTTCAAGCTTATCCATATCAAATTGGGTACATCCAGACCAAACTTCAACAGCATACATGTACTCTAGTTGTGGTCTTATAAATGATACATACATTTGTGCTAAAATATCTCTAGATACAGTAAATTTAAGTTTTTTAAGTAGACCAAGTTTTTTGTAAGCTTTTTTAAAAATGATGTCTATGTGGTTAGACCAACTTAAATTTGAAGATAACAATACTCCTAGATGCTTGTGTTGTGAAACATATTCCAAGGTACAATCATCAAACAACAAATTAGGAAATTTTTCAACATTTTTAAAACTAAAGAATACAGCTTTTGTTTTTTGTGGATTAAATTCTAGAAGCCATTGCTTTGACCATTCCTTCAGTACATGAAGATCATAATTAAGATTATCTTCTATGACAGAAATATAAAAGGTAAGACATAATCATATATAACGACGTATACGTTTATTTAATTTCTCATTAGGTTGCTTTAAGTTTTAACTTAAAAAGCGACAAATTAATGCTTTTCAATAGACAATTATTTATCAATTGCGTACATCCGAAAATTCCTCTTCTTCACTTTTATTGATTTTCATAAAAATACATTATATGCTATAAGCGACTTTTAAAAAAACATGAAAAACACTTTAAATTGACACAAATTAAGGAGTAAAGTACTGCATTTTCTTTTGATATGTCCTTTCCTTTAATTCAAAGAAAATTACAAAAACAAACACGAAGACGGATTTATTGCGGACATTTGTAATGGAAACTGGCATCTCTAAGTGATTTTGTAATGATATGATATGAACATCGAAATATCTTGCAAAGTGTGACGGAAACGGGAATTTGTAAAAGACAATAATGCTTAACTTGAATACAAGTCTGTCCCAGGTTAATGCTTCCGACACTTTTTGATGATTTCTAATTAAAATAAACACATGATGAACCTCTGCAATTCAGTCAACTGAGTGTTAACTGAATGGTCTGGAAAGGTGACTGAATGGCATAGCTATGCCAATCAGTCACCTTTCAGTTGACTGAATGGCAGAGGTTCATCCTGTGAAACATACCTGTTAATGAAGTAAAATTCAAATCGATAAAGTGGGAAGATTCAAAATTTCTTCATTGATACATCTTCTGTTTGTCTCCGGATAATTTCACATGAACAAAAACAAACATCCTACGGAGAATCAAAATGGGAAATGGTTACATTTTTTCTCCATTCGGAAGTACTCGGGACAATTCACACAATTTTTTAATGTAATCATCCGGGGTACTTAATATTGTTTGCAATGCAAAATCCCCGTAGACTTTCTATTTTGGAATGTGCAATAAAACTGAAGAGATAGAGGGGGCTTTTCAAAACAGATATTCTGGACTTTTTTCGTTGCAGTGAATGAATGTAGTTTGAGGTATTTATGATTATCAAGACATTATGCAAAAAATAATTGAAGCAGAAACTTGGGACATAGAATAGCATAGGCAAAACCTTAATTTGCATACGTTGAGTTTTTATGATTGCACACTTTCTGAATGTACTAGTATTCAGTGTAATGTAACTTTTAGCAAAGTATATTTCAGCTTCCTGGATTTTATTTTCATTACCAAATTTATTAAACGCACACTTGCATGTTTGGTTTATATTTTACGAGGTACTTATATACATACGGCGAATATATATTTTCTCTTTGTTTCGTATAAATCCCGATATGCAGTTACAATGCACCAGCCAGTCTTAGGACGAAACCAGACTTTGCCTTTCTTAATACATTTTAAAAAGATGCTATACCACTTCACATCTTACTTGCTCACATTTGGGGATTCTTAGAAGTTTCCAATTTTTTATACCGTGTATCTCTTCGTTCACAATAGCTAAAACCCTGATCGTTCGAACTGTTTGATGTCTATGATACAGTAATGTGTAACACTCCACCCCCACCTCCAAAAAATGAGCGAATAACAATTTACAAATTATTTGCAACACCGAACGTTTTCACAGTTTGTATCGTTTAACCAACACTTTTTGTTTTTCCTTGACATCCGGCGTCGTCAATTTTTAGTAAATTTTAATAAGGGCTATCTGTTTTTAGTAACTAATTTCTGTTAAACGAAACAATATATCCCATAATGATTTGGTACATAAAATGTCATGACAATACTTAATTTGAGGTTTTATTTCATTTGGATTTAAGGCCAAATTATAAAAGAAAAATTACATGTACTTTCGGCATTACATGTTTTTTGTTGACCTAACTCAGTTACCTCATTTTTGCAGGATTAGATTTTAAATATTTCTTAGCTATATAGTAGTAAAATTAACATCATAAATGCAAATTATTTAAATTTATTGCTAAATCATTATATGTCTACAAAAATATAAATCACAATATGACGTTAAGTAAAATAGCTAAGGCAAAAATCTTCGTATTTTCTTATTGGTCCCTGTACATATACATGTACATGCAATCGGGTTGTCCATCAACCCTATTAACTAAACCGAGACTTATGATAACATACAGCTCTACTAGAAAAGGTTGATGAGTATGATGGTAAATATATTGTCTGATAATATTGGTGTTTTTTTTAGTTTTACATATCATTGTACACGTAAATACAATAAAATGTTACCACTCATAATATATTTTCCACATCATGAACATAACTAAGCACCTAGCATCGGTTTTTTTTAGGGGGGGGGGGGGGGTTGGGAAATCCTAATTTCTAATTTACACTTCTATTTAACTGTTTAATTCCTTAGTTTTACTTTAACTTTTTACATGCTCCCCAAAAAGTGGGGGGAGCAACCCCATGATTATTGAATTTTCACTATGTTAAATTAGGAAAAATTCAAATTGTTGCGGAGAGGAAAAGGGGGCTTGCCCCCCCCCCCCCCCCCCCTCCCCCTCCGATGCTACGTGCCTGTACTGGTTTTTATATAGGTTTGTGGACAAAAATATCTTTCCGAAATTCCTACGTCTATATCTGTACTTAAATCAAATATGCAGTGGACCATCCCTACAGTTTATTTAAATTCAGGCACGTAGTCCCCCCCCCCCCCCCCACACACACTTTTTCTCGCAGCAACTAATTATCTTAAATTTACACAGTAAAAATGGAATTATCATGGAGTTGCCCCCACCCCTATCCCTCCCCCACTCTTTTTTTGGGAGTATGTAAAAAATTGGAATGAAAATGAGACACCCCCCCCCCACGGATTAGGAATTTGAAGATTTTGGGAAATTGCCTTTCTCCCTTTTTTTTGGGCTTGTCAAGATTTTTTGGATGAGTCTGCCCCCCCCCTTTCAAAATTTGATGCTACGTGCCTGAAATTAAAATAAAAGGTGTCATCGTCGCGTATCTCTCTCTCTCTCTCTCTCTCTCTCTCTCTCTCTCTCTCTCTCTCTCTCTCTCTCTCTCTCTCTCGTAATGTCCCATTTAGCTTTCCATATATCTTTAAAAGGAGAACCCGGCACCAAAACAATTCTCATTTAAATGTACCCTAGTTGAAGTCTTTCAAGTCATTAATTAGCAATTAAATTTTAGAAAATGATTAAACGATGTCATTTCACTTTCACATCCATTATTAATGAATGGGTAATTAATTACAAAATGATCAAACATTGTTAACGACTGGTCCCCGTTGTCATCGCAACCACATAAATAAAGCGTGTCATAACTTGAAGCGGAAACCAGGTGCGAAAACAGGTAAATTGTTTACTTCTAGACACCACTCGTTTTCAGGTATATATCCAGGGTTTATAAGTTTGTTTTTGATAATATAACATTGAGTGATCGTTCAACAATTCCGTACCTTTTGAAAATATTGTGAATTTCTTTGCAAGACAGATTTCTAAACATGGCCTGCACACAGAGAGGAAACAATGAGCTGAAAATGAAAGCGAAGAGAATGATGAAGGAGGCAAAAGACCCCATTGAAAAGCTTCGCTACGCTTGTCTAGCAAGAGGGGCCAGTGGTATCAAAGGTCTCGGCAGGTGAGGGCTTTATTCTATTTTTTTTTCATTTTAATAGATTCACCCGAAGACTTCAATGCATATCAATGTACAAATTATGTAGGCCTTTAGAAACATGTTTCATCACGCAATATAAACATAGGAGTGTATACAAATTAATTCAGGTGTGCAGGCTATATATGGTAAATAATTGAAATGTATCAATTGCAACCAGCAATGGAGGAATAAAATAGAATACATGGTATTGTTTATATTGCCAGGCATGAACCCATTGGGCACATGCACCTGACATATTATATTTTTTTCTCATATTAAAAAATATATACCCTCTATCTAATAATACACAAGGAAAATACATATATATAACTTCAGTGCCTGTGCCGTTGGGGACATAATAAAAAAAATAAAAGTATGATTTGTATACATATAATATAGACACCAATGAAAAGTGAAAAATACAATACTGTAAACGTACTAGATTTGACTGTGTATTCTATTTAGCGCTTTTGGCGGAATGGGGCTTCTGCAAAATCAAGTACATCGCTAAATGCCATGCATATATGTATAAGAATAGTCACATTCAGGAATATGCTAATTCAAATCCACGCCAACTTGTTCAAAAACTAATTTCCGCCAAATAATGTACACGCCAAATATATTACGTTTACAGTATGTATGTAATATTATAATAATGATTCTGCAAGGTAAAGGTTATGAATTAGACATATCACTTAAAAATTAAGTTCCTCAAAGGTTATGAATTAGACATATATCACATAAAAATTAAGTTCCTCATGGCATTTCAATTCTAAAATAAAATATATATACCATAATAAATATATTACGTTGGTATGTTGCTTACCTACAGAAGATGGTCTGCATAATTTATATATATAAGAAATTTTATTTTGGCATGCCAAGCAACATCCCCCCAAAATTGCTGCAACATACAACATGTACATGAAAATATATGCCAATATGTCTATTTTTTCTCATGATTGTGTATTTACAGAACATTCAGAATAATGGATGATGATTCCGATTTAAGTCTGAACATGAAGGAATTTAAAAAAGGAATTCATGATTATGGGTTGATCATGGATGATGATGTCGTGAGCTCATTGTTTCAACAGTTAGATAAGGATCACAGTGGGTCCCTGTCATTTGATGAATTCTTGACTGCCCTCAGAGTAAGTGATGTACAGTTCTTTCCCTTTTTGGGATATTTTCTTCCAGTACTATTTATGTAGAATTTTTTTAAATACAAAGTATGTACAAAAAAATTTTCATTGAAAACATGTTTATACTAATACTCTTCATATAGAGCAAGTATATTCTAGTTTCCCCTACCCCTTTCATTTAGAATTCTGGAAACGATAGTTATTAGTGTGTAATTATTATCAGGAACTAAGGTATAGCTCCAGATATATTGCTCATTTCATTACCCAAGTGTTCACAGTCTTTTTTCCTTGCACAGCCACCTATGAATAACTCAAGGAAAGAACTCATAAGGAGAGCATTCCAGAAACTGGACAGAACAGGGGATGGCGTGGTGACCGTACAGGATCTTCATGGTGTGTACAACGTAAAGAAACACCCCAAATACATCAGCGGAGAGTGGACGGAAGACCAGTGCCTCAAACAGTTCTTAGACTCCTTCGATTCTCCCAACGACAAAGACGGAAAGGTAAAATCTCTTTCACCAATGCACTTGAATTTCATCGTAGTGGCTTTTGAGTAGAGAAAATGTGGCTTTTGGTAATGTTTTTCATGGATTGACTTGATTGTTTCTTGAAAGTCTGACAAAGCTAATTCTTTAATCAACCAGTATAACTATCAATGAAAAAAAATGAAAAATGGAAGAACTCAAGAATTGTTAATGAACAATTACAGTCAAGAATGGTGAATTTTTACTGTTGTATTTGAAAATGCCTCCTCTCTGTCTTTGCATAATGTTATCTATTTATTATTTATCTGATGTACAGACATACAAAACTATCCATAAGACTGTACAAAAAAGCATGATCAAACATATCACAATTATTAAAGCAACTTCACCTGCATGCATAGACCCATTCACTGCTTCATTTCAATTTACAGATCGACTACTTGTATATACAATTAAGCTATATACATATAGGTATATGAGGGTTGTTAGAAAAGTGAGATAGTGAATACACTTTGAGTTTAAATTTGATTCTTTTTTTTAGCAGTAATTGTAATGATTTTATTAAATAAATCAGGCAATTAACCTCAGTGAATGAAATTCTCTAAAAGTGTCTGAACGTTCTGTGGAGAGAAGAAAGATAACTCTTAAACACCTTTAAGCTTTTCTTACAACCCTTGGTACAGCTACAAACACATAATCTTGTAGACTTGAACTACATGTAAATAGATAAATCAACATACTTTCAGGCCAGCAAAGAGAGGGAGTAAAAGTATCTCCAAACAAATTTCGACTCTCTCATTCAGTACACATCGTTATGTTCAGAGGGGCTCCAATGAAATCTTAAGCTAACACTGTTTGAACTCCATTGTGTTATAACACTTCAATGTTGTGTTTCTGACAGGTCACTGAAGAAGAATTCATGAACTATTACGCTGGAGTTAGTGCTTCAATTGACAATGATGCTTACTTTAACCTCATGATGGTTAATGCTTGGAAGTTATAAATAACGCAGTTTTCTAATCAAACACTCCCATTTAATCAATTCTTGGTATTTTTTGTAATGGTGGTTTATATTTCTATTAGGGGTAAGAATTGTAGATATAGAATTTGAATATGAGACAATGTCCATTCCATTTCATTTTTTCTTATATACCAGAATTAGCTGAACTAATGAACTGTTCAGTTCAAGTTGTAGAACACTTTTTTTAGCAGGATGTAACTGGCAGAGTGTCGCATCTGTAACAAACAAATTTCATATACATGTTAGAGTATAAGTATGTCTGTCACAGAACTGCTTTTTCCTACCTCCCCCTTAGATGTGTGCTATGGCTTTCTGAAAACTTTGGAACAATTAGTAGATTTGCACTGCGAAAAAGCAAAAAAAAAAATGTGAAGACCAAAGAAAGAAGACGTCTTTCTATTTCCTCCGGCATCCAGCATGAAGCAGGCATGACTGGATCACAGCCCGCAACAAAAGCTAGAGTGAAATAGTGAGCACAACTTCAGACCTAGCACTACAGCACAATTGCACAAAGACTGTGCAGTCTTCTTGCTTCTATTTTTACTTTGTTTCTATTGAGATTCTTTTGTTACAGCATATTTCATATTTTGAAATTTCACTGACCACAGGGTTTTTAAAAATCAATGAGTTTTTTTCTTGTTTATAAATTCTAAGCTTTATGCTGTTATTGTTGATGAGAATGTTGTTATTGTATGTTTCATAAACTCTACGAGAAAGAAAAAATGAGCTTGGTTTGATATATCCAGTAATGAACGAATTTTGACAAAAGTCTGATTCATTTTAATCATTTGTACTTTGTGAAGTTTTAAATTTTGTGATTTTAATCCAAGTATTGTTTTTTGAATTTTAATTAACATAACTTATTGTCTCTGAAATCATTTTACTAGTTTATCGTTTTTATAAAACAGTCTTATTTATTCATAGAATGTCTATTTTGACAATTTTATACTGAACATTAAAATATAATGTTAGATCTTGGAGAACTGTGTTTGTTATATACAGAACATACGCATGTATTGCATGCATGTGCACAACGAGGCCTGTGGATCTGAGCTACCATAATTAGTTCATTACATACATGTGTACTTGTATAAAGTTTCACTAGCTGTTAATTGGTACATGAGTACTTTCTCTAAGTTTCTGTGTGTGTGTGTGCATTCTGTTTGATTTGATAAGTAGTGAAAGTTTTATTTCATCTTAGCTTTCCTTATTGTATGTAACTTAAAGTAAAACTTTTGTGAAGACAAAAATAGTTGCCCTTTAATAAGTGCTAGTACATGGCATCACACCACTCCATAGTTTTGCAATTAAAATTAATAGGAGTAATTCCCCTTTTATAAAACACTCCTACTCTAAATCAATAAAGATACAGAATTTCAAGAAATAAATGATAAAATTAATCAATGAAAATCCATTTAAAATGCATGCAGTGGGTCATTTTATATCCAATCTCTTTGCTAGGAGTATATACATGTAGCATCTTCAAATAATCCAGCAACTCTGTTATCATACATATCAATATACAATGTATGTAGATGTCTATACATGTATTTATCTACCAACCATTAAGTACATATTTATATTTCTTGTAACATAAGCTTAAGATGAAATTTGAAAAGGTTACCATTAAATGTAACATTGAAAATCATGTGGACATGCAGCCTACTGTATTTTACTGTTGTGTGAAATTTTGTGAAAACTCAACAAAACTGAACCAGAATTTAGCAGAAATCAACTTAGTAGATTGAGGAATTCAAGATGACAGAAGGTCTGATTCTAATGTTGTTATTGATGCCATTTTAAGGACAAATTAGCGATATATTTGAATTTTGATTTAATTTTGAATTGATCAAATAGACATACAGACTGATTTTAAATTAATTAAATTTTCGTTTTATTCTTTAAAAAAATACTTTAATGAATGCTCTTAACACTTTGCATGATGAGGCCTTGTATATGAAATTTTGTTTGTGCACTGATTTTTTGTTTGTTTGCTTCATCACAGGTGACTGAAGAGGAATTTTTGAATTATTATGCTGGAGTTAGCGCCTCTGTAGACAACGATGCCTACTTTCACCTAATGATGACTAATGCATGGAAGTTGTGAGACAAAGAGAGACAGTGTTTGCTGCATGAAGTGCACCACAGCATGCATGGAACTATAGTTAATTTTACTTCAAATATGGGGATTCTCCTTATCTGTGATAAGATATAATTATACATGTATATATATAGATACTTGCAATTTTGTCCAAAATTTTGGTTTTGGCATTTAATCCTCATGACAGCTTAGGGTTGGAGTAGTGATTTTCATTCTCCGTTACTTTATAACATGTTGTAAACTTGACGGATATAATGAATTACGCTTATAATGAAGCAAAATTGTTCGTCCCTGGCACTTCGTTGTAAGCGTGTTTCACTGTAGTGAAAATTTATTAAATCTAACAAAAACGTCTTCTCCACTCCAGTATAAAGAGAAAAACTAAAAAAACTAATACATGATTATGAAGTCCATTATGCCCTCTACTAAAATTGTGTAATTCTTGGCCCCTAGGTCAGTGGTCCAGGCCCTTTGGCGGGCCCGTATTGCTATATTAAAAATGTATAAGATTTTACACTATTTTTTTCTTTCCTTTCAAAGTAGAGGGAGATAAACTAAATGCATTTGCTATTTTGGTAAAAAATGTCCTCTTCTTAGATTGTGAAATAAATTGTTAAAATATTTTCTTCCGTACTTTCATAGTGGAGAGGGGTGGGGGGGGGTAAACTAAGTGTATTTGTTATTGTCCCCCGCCGCAACGTGGTGCGGGGACATAGAAATGCCGGGCGTCCGTCCGTGGGTCCGTGGGTCCGTGTGTCCGTGGGTCCGTGTGTCCGTGGGTCTGTGTGTCCGTGGGTCCGTGGGTCCGTGCGTCCGTCCGTCACATTTTTTTGTAAGCGCTCTCATGCCAACAAATTTTGCCGGATTTTCATTAAATTTATACCAAATGTTTATATCACTATTATCTTGGTCAAGTTCGAAAATCAGCATTGGTCGATACTTTTTGTTGGAGTTATGGGACTTTGACCACAATAATGACTCCGTTTTATCAAAAAATTGACCTTGTAAGCGCTCTCATGCCTACAAACTTTGACGGATTTTCATCAAATTTATACCAAATATTTATACCACTAATACCTTGGTCAAGTTCGAAAATCAGCATTGGTTGATACTTTTTGTTGGAGTTATGGGACTTTGACCACAATCATGACCCTATTTTATCCAAAAATTGACCTTGTAAGCGCTCTCATGCCTACAAATTTTGACGGAATTCATCAAATTTATACCAAATGTTTATACCACTAATACCTTGGTCAAGTTTGAAAATCAGCATTGGTCGATACTTTTTGTTGGAGTTATGGGACTTTGACCACAATAATGACTCCGTTTTATCCAAAAATTGACCTTGTAAGCGCTCTCATGCCTACAAATTTTGACGGATTTTCATTAAATTTGTACCAAATGTTTATACCACTAATACCTTGGTCAAGTTCGAAAATCAGCCTTGGTCGATAGACTCGATACTAGTTTGCCTGACAGGCGGGGGACCCAGGAATTCTATTCTTGTTCATTGGGCAGGGGTTCAGGCTTTCATTCGGGGTGAGGGGGACTATTGTGTATGGTCCATAAGTTTACATGCATTGTCCATTAACAGTTTTACATTAGGCAATGGTACTCGTGTGATCGTCAAGGCCGGTGGGTCTCTTGTTCAGTGTAACAACGCTTAGAAGCGAAAAATTAATGCCAATATTCAAGAGAAAAAGTAAGGAAAAACTCATGTATGGAGAATTTATATATGATCATGAAACAACTCTATAATGTGATCACAATTCTAGAATTTAACATTTTTATCAACTAATGCTCGAATAGACTCTAGACCCAGTATATCACAGAGAAATAGGATGTCGGGGCATTGAATTTGTTATAAAGCTTTTATCGAAAAAAGAGATTAAATGAAATAGTTTCTGATATATTTATTAAAAATGAAATTTTTTCAGATTCTTCTGCGTTTTAATTGAATTATTCAATCCTCTGGATGTTTAAGTTTTCAAAATACTAAAGATATTTTCATATACTAAGTATAAAAGATGACTTAGTATAACCATTGAACGAACTGTATATTTTATTGTTGCCTTTCGCACTCTGATTTAAAATTCGGTGAATTAAGAAATGTTAGCGTTCACATAGCCACTGGCTACAAACACGGATCCAGAGCAAAGGGACACAGAGGAAGGGTTAATGAAATGAAAATACTGTTGTAGGAAACACTTTTGTGGTACTGATCAAAAATGTGTTAACATGTCAAAAGAAAATAAATATTTACTCTATTGGTACTGTAATTCAACGAACGGTTGTAGGATTTGCTTCTTTTGTAAAATTCGCGTTTCCTGAATTGTTATTTAAAAAGCAACGCAATTATTTTAATAATATTTTATTCAATATAACGTTACATGTATATTGAATGGGATTGTGCAGCAGGCACAGCCTATTTTAGCCTAAATTATGCAACAAAATTATGTTCATATTAAAAGAGACAGTCTTAAGAGCGGCGTGTCTTTTTACCCCAATTATATCCCCATTGAACCCAAATAATGCCCCAATGAAACTTCACTGATGACCTCGTGGAAGTAACCAACCCCATTAATATCCCCAGTGAGTCAAAACGGAAACCAAATAAAAATGGCCAAAAAAACACCGAGTCTTTTAAAACTTACAAAGTAAGGAGTTGTCGCGGAAATCAATTCTAACCACGATTTTGAGCCCACAAGCACCAAACACACTTGGGCTACCGACGATGATGCTATGTTGCTAGACAACAAGCTTAAAAAAGAAAATACACTTATTCAACATAAAGATATACAGTTAATTTTTATTGATTGCTAGTATTTCAAAAGACTAGTACACGTACACGCTTTTGTGGAGAAAAGTTAATAAATAGTGAAGTTTTTGCTTGGATAGAACGGCCAACCAAGTTTTCCAAAGAACTACTCTCACGGTTTGTTGTAGTAAACATATACATGTACATGTATTTCAGAAAGCAGTTAGCGTTTGAAATTTTCTTTATACCGAACATTTTATCATCAATTTTAATTTTTATGCATATGAATACTAGTAACTGGTAACCATAATACAAGTCATTACAAAACATACTATTTTGAAGGCAGTTACACAGTTTTATGAAATTTTCATATGCTGAAAATGTTGCATATCTGCATCAACTACACAACAAACTCTTGTTAACTATAATGTCCTCTTGTAAATGCACTATTTTTGAAATTTCCTTTAAAAATATGGCTAATCTATAGTTTCTTGTAAACACCAATTTCTAGAATTATTTTTAGCTTACCAGGACGAAGTCGGGAGAGCTTATGAAGTACCCACGGCGTTGGCGTCCGGACGTATTTACACTTTTCGGAGCATGTCCTGACTCTAGGTTATTATTTGTCCTATCCTCACCAAATTTTGTATGGATTGTTCGTCTGGTTCTATTTATGGACTTAAAAGACTTATATGCTGAATCTGACCTATGAATTTTAGATGCTGGAGGAAGTTAAGGTTTTCGAAGCATGCTTAAGTTTTTGGAGCAGATGCCCATTGATGACATTATCTAAGATATAGTAACTACTAGTTTTAACTTCACCAAACTTGCATGGATGGTGCGTCTTAAGATTAGTTTGCTATCCATTTTATACTTTTTTTTACCAAGCTTCAAGCATATTATCAAATCATGGGCATATGATTTTGTTAATAACTAGTAATTAGCGAAATAATATTATCATAATCTGAACTGTCACATTTATTTCACGCATGTCACAAAATTTACAAAGAACGGAGTATATCTGTTTATATTAAACAATATATATTTGTGCAAGTATTTTTTGCGCTTTAAGATTAATAAGTTTTAAAATACACGTTGAACAGTGATACAATACCAGAAAGAATATCCGCATTTTGTGTTCCAAAAATGATAATAGCAAAAGTAACCGGACATACACTATTAGGCCAAGGAACAAAATCACACTTACATCAACATTCTTTGGGTATCACATTTGGGGTTGAAATATATGTTTACAGTTAGGAATTGTTATACATGTACAACGATTTACTACATGTAATGCCATAATAGTCAAGAATCGAGTAATTTATTCCATTTACCCATTGTTTTGATATCGGCTTCTAATTTGTTCTGATATCGGCTTCTAATTTGAAATTGTTTTAAAGCCGCTCTTTTATGAAAAAATATGTCCCGTAAATCTATTTGCATTGCATGTAATTGAAGCTACTAATACTGGAGACCCATGGCCTTCACTGCTCACCTGAGCACAGGTTTTCTTATTGAAAGAAGGTATTTCATATGGTGCTACTGTTCCTCTAGTATGTAAGTATAATCTAATTTTAACAATAAAAATGTAGATTATGACCACGAGTACGTAGTCATTGGACGGAATGCTCTTACTGATATTTTCATTGCATGATAGAACCACGCACTTTGACCTCTTCAGTTTGCATTGTAAGGGTCCGTCCCTAATTTGGGAACAAATAGGTCAATCATGCATGGGGTTTATAAAAAT